>NC_041404.2:121456604-121701604 GCF_900747795.2 Erpetoichthys calabaricus | reverse complement strand
ATATATATATATATATATATATATATATATATACACATATATATATATATATATACATATATATATATATATATATATACATATATATATATATATATATATATATACATATCTACAGTACATGTATATATATATACATATATATATACATATCCATATTACTAACCGAGAATGCTAAACCGGATGATGGACGCAGGCACATCCGGCAATGGGCCGTAGCTGCAAAAAGACGTACTGTGCAGGCGCAAAAACAGTCCGCGAGAGTCGGCTGAGGAGCCGAGAAAGGCGGACAAAAGAGGGCGAGAGAGGCGGATGAGGGTCCGTGAGAGGCGCAGGCGCAAAAAGAGTCCGCGAGAGTCGGAGACAGGCGGACAAAAGAGGGCGACAAAGGCGGATGAGGGGCCGCGAGAGGCGGACGAGACCACAGAAAAAAGGACTGAGCACATACAAAAAGTAGTCACAGAAATGAGGCACAACAAGCACCGAAAAAAGGAAAAGGCACATAAAAAAGTAGTCAAACGCGGGCAAAGCACAAAACACATTGCACACGAAACTAAACACACCAAAAAAAAAGAACAGACGAGCGCACAACAGCAAGGCACGAGCACACCCCCCCCCACCCTACAGGCACTGGACGGGACACACACAAAGAGGGGGATTCAAACAAGACACAGGAACACAACAAGAAAGAAGATGCTTGCGCAACAACAATCCCCCCCACACATCCATAAGAAGTGACACCCAAAGCCACATATTCTAAAGTGAACGTCAACACCTTCACACTAGGCAGCATAGGTGTCGGCATAGGTGTCAGCATAGGTGGATGTCCTTTCAATAAAGCACTATTAACCGTTCAACTGCAGAAAAGGATACATATTAACAGTGAGTGCGATCCTCCTTATTACTTATCCATATTTCGCATGCTGAGAAAGAAACAAGTCATGAATACACGGTCACGGGTACAAAACGATTCGCGTGTCAAAGTGCTGCATCGAAAGAAGCACGATTTCAAACCGAAAGACCTCGCGTATCAGACATACAAAAAAGGGAGCGAAGAGACAGAATAAATGAACGGAGACGTGTACAACGCGCAAATGAACCGACAGAAAAAAAAAGCAAGACGCGAAAAGCACAATGCTCAAATGACCGACATACAAAAACGGACAAGGCTCGATACAAACAATGCACGGCGTAGACTGAAACGAACTTTGCGCAAAGCGGAGGCGAAGAAAAAAAAAGAAAAAAATAGCGCGTCACAAATAATGGACATGCAACAAAAAGGCAATCAAACGCAAAAAGCAAAACATGCCCGTCGCGGACATCAACGCCACACACCTGTTAAACGCTTACGCCAAATGGCTGAAAACGCCTTCAATAAGGAATCCACTATTGAGGAAAATTCATTGGGATTAATGAATGTCATTTGCAATCATTGTCATTCACTTAACTTCACAGAAGAAACAACTGGCAATACAAATAATGAATTTACACGTTGTTGTCAAAAAGGTCAGATTAGACTGCCTCCTTTACATTCATATCCTGAATATCTAAAGAAGCTTCTAACTAACGATGTGCCTGAAAGTAAAAACTTTATGAACTGCATTAGATCCTACAATAGTTCATTTGCTTTTGCATCTACCGGAGTACATATCAGGCCACCAAAAGGCAATGGCCCATACTGCTTTCGCATATGTGGACAAATATTGCATCGCATTGGAACAGTGCACCCTGAAACAAATCAACAACGCAAATATGCACAAATCTACATCCTAGATATCAATGCATGAACCTTCCTGAAAACAAACAATGCACGGAGCCTATAATGAGAAACGTCACTCATGTCATAAACAATCACCCATTAGCTAAGTCTATAAAAATGCTACATGAAGTTGAAAAGGAGGCAAATACAAAAGCAAATGCAGAAGGTATAGCGGCAACTACAATTGCTTTGGTCTTGATAAAGGACAAAGAACAAGATCCAAGACGATACAATCTGCCCGTCATTAATGAAGTGGCAATTGTCTTTCAAAGTAAAGATGGTGAGCCTCCATTTCACAGAGATAAGAACAAGATCCAAGACGATACAATCTGCCCATCGTTAATGAAGTGGCAATTGTCTTTCAAAGTAAAGATGGTGAGCCTCCATTTCACAGAGATATTGTTCTACATTTACGTCCTGATAAAAACAACACACCTACATTCCAACGCATAGACATTTGCTTTCCGCTTCTTAATACTTTAACATACCCCATATTATTTCCAACTGGACAGGAAGGATGGAGTGCTACAATTTCAAGAATTAAAAAACAGCAGGTACAGAGACGATCACGTGTATCCATGAAAGAATATTTCTCCTACAGACTCTCAGTAAGGGACGACTTTAATCCATTACTCAATGCAGGAAAGCTGACTCAACAATACATCGTTGACGTTTATGTTCGAGCGGAATCAAATGATCTGCAGTGGATAAAAAACAACCAGCCTTCACTTAGAGACGATAAATACAAAGCGCTGCTGGGCTACATTAATCGGGATGCTGACGTCATGGAGCACATTCCAATAAAACATTAATATATGCCGAACACTCTATTTGTTATTTCTATGCGCATCATCCAAAGCTGCACACTATTCTATATCTAATTCATACATCTCACTCTTTGTCATGTCCCAACGCCAGGGGTTGGCGAGCGAAGCGAGCAGGGGGCGGAGCCCCCTAGTATATATATATATATATATATATATATATATATATATATACACATATCTACATATATATATATACACATATCTACATATATATATATATATACACATATCTACATATATATATGAAATACCCGCGCTTCGCAGCGGCGAAGTACTGCTTTAAAATTTTTATTAAGAAGAAAAGTAAACCTTTTTAAACCGAGGGAAAATGTATCAATAATTATTTGTTAAGGATCTCTTTGTATAGCACGTTGTCAGTTCACCCCTCTGCTTGTAATATGACCAAGCTGTGTGGTAGCTTACTGTTGAGCATGCAACATACAGTTGGCCATGTGAAAAGCAGTCCTGCCTCAAATCAATGCCAACCTTTTGTAGGGTCTGTCCCTGAGACTTATTAATTGTCATTGCAAAGCAGAGCCTTAGTGGAAATTGTAGGCGTTTTAATTGAAATGGGAGATCAGAGGGTATGACGGGGATGCGAGGAATAAAAAAACTCTCCCCTGAGCCACCACCAGTAAAAATAGTTGCCTCAATGAGGTTGTTTTGCAGACACGTGACCTGAAGTCTCGTGCCGTCACAAAGTTTCAGTGGCTGTACGCAAATCCACAATCGGTTTCATATTCTGTTCGTACCTTATCAATTGTGTTATTTGTTTTTTGAACAGGTTTGATTCATCGAAGTGATCACTCCTGCTGCGTTCAGTCACTTCACGTGATCCGCTCTCTTGTGTGATGTTGCGATGTCCACGGGTTTATTAAATGTTAGCTAAGACCCTGCAGTTAAAAGTGTCTTCTCATTAAACTTGTACCTTGCGAATATGGCATTGCAAACGGCAGCTGGTCAGTTCACGTGCTTACGTGGGAGGTGTGATGACGCGATATATTTTGATATATATCAAAATACCCGCGCTTCGCAGCGGCGAAGTACTGCTTTAAACATTTTATTAAGAAGAAAAGTAAACCTTTTTAAACTGAGGAAAATGAACCGGTTGTAATACTATATGACCAAGCTGTGTGCTGAGTTTACTCTTGAGCATGAAATCTAACGTGGTTTGTGCCCTTCAGAATGAAAACATATATATATATACCCGTGAAGTACTGCTTTTAAATTTTTATTAAGAAGAAAAGAAAACCTTTTTAAATTGAGGGAAAATATACCAATAACAATTTGTTAAGGATCTCTTTGTATAGCACGTTGTCAGTTCACCCCTCTGCTTGTAATATGACCAAGCTGTGTGGTAGCTTACTGTTGAGCATGCAACATACAGTTGGCCATGTGAAAAGCAGTCCTGCCTCAAATCAATGCCAACCTTTTGTAGGGTCTGTCCCTGAGACTTACTAATTGTCATTGCAAAGCAGAGCCTTAGTGGAAATTGTAGGCGTTTTAATTGAAATGGGAGATCAGAGGGTATGACGGGGATGCGAGGAATAAAAAAACTCTCCCCTGAGCCACCACCAGTAAAAATAGTTGCCTCAATGAGGTTGTTTTGCAGACACGTGACCTGAAGTCTCGTGCCGTCACAAAGTTTCAGTGGCTGTACGCAAATCCACAATCGGTTTCATATTCTGTTCGTACCTTATCAATTGTGTTATTTGTTTTTTGAACAGGTTTGATTCATCGAAGTGATCACTCCTGCTGCGTTCAGTCACTTCACGTGATCCGCTCTCTTGTGTGATGTTGCGATGTCCATGGGTTTATTAAATGTTAGCTAAGACCCTGCAGTTAAAAGTGTCTTCTCATTAAACTTGTACCTTGCGAATATGGCATTGCAAACGGCAGCTGGTCAGTTCACGTGCTTACGTGGGAGGTGTGATGACGCGATATATTTTGATATATATCAAAATACCTGCGCTTCGCAGCGGCGAAGTACTGCTTTAAACATTTTATTAAGAAGAAAAGTAAACCTTTTTAAACTGAGGAAAATGAACCGGTTGTAATACTATATGACCAAGCTGTGTGCTGAGTTTACTCTTGAGCATGAAATCTAACGTGGTTTGTGCCCTTCAGAATGAAAACATATATATATATACCCGTGAAGTACTGCTTTTAAATTTTTATTAAGAAGAAAAGAAAACCTTTTTAAATTGAGGGAAAATATACCAATAACAATTTGTTAAGGATCTGTTTTTTTGTGAAGCAGCCTTAACACAGCTTTTCCGCTGTTTTATAAATGAACGCCATATAAGGTCTTCCTTTTTCCTTGCTTCGCCAAGGAAGGAGCCTTTTTATTTAATCCATGGGTTCTTCGCTTTTTTTTTTCTTTTTTTACGATTGTTATAGTTCTGTTTGTATACCATGTTGTCAGTTCAGCACTCCAGTTGTAATATGACCAAGCCGTGCAAGCTTACTTTTAAGAATGCAATGTATAGTTGTACAGGAGAAAAGCAATCTTGCCTCAAATCAATGGCAACCTTTTGTAGGTCTATGAAGTTAATTTAAACTTTAGGTTCACACGGTGCTTTCTTTCTGAAGTACCTGCACTCATGAATATGTCTGTATGCGTCAGTCGCTCAAATACCCGCGCTTCGCACCGGCGAAGTACTGCTTTTAAATTTTTATTAAGAAGAAAAGAAAACCTTTTTAAATTGAGGGAAAATATACCAATAACAATTTGTTAAGGATCTGTTTTTTTGTGAAGCTGCCTTCACACGAGTGATCACTTCAAGCTGACTTGCTGGCCAACCATAAGCGTTACCTGGTAGGTAACCACCCATACAATCAGATTGTGAATCAGACTACGAATGCCGTGAATGTAATTACCCCGATCTACATGCTGTCAAATAAACGAACCACACGCCATGGCGCAATTTTAGGGGCTTCGCCTCTAGCGCTGACGTCCGAGGTTCGATTCCCGTAAGGGAGTGCAGTGAGTGGGTGGTTACCTACCAGGTAACGCTTATGGTTGGCCAGCAAGTCAGCTAACATCAGCCACGGTGCCTTCAGTTGTGAGAAGCAGATCATAGAATGGTTGAAAATAGTTTACTGTCAAATAATGCAAAGAGTACGCGACACGTGTTTCGCCCTAATTCTTGGCTCATCAGGCGTACACACTCACCTGCACTCATGAATATGTCTGTATGCATCAGTCGCTCAAATCCCCGCGCTTTGCACCGGCGAAGTACTGCTTTTAAATTTTTATTAAGAAGAAAAGAAAACCTTTTTAAATTGAGGGAAAATATACCAATAACAATTTGTTAAGGATCTGTTTTTTTGTGAAGCTGCCTTCACACACCCTCTCCGCTGTTTTATAAACGAACGCCATATAAGGTCTTCCTTTTCATTGCTTCGCCAACAGAAGCAGCCTTTTTATTTAATCCACGGGTTGTCCGCTGTTTTTTTGTTCGTTTATTACGATTGTTATAGTTCTGTGTGTATACCACGTTGTCAGTTCAGCACTCCGGTTGTAGTATGACCAAGCTGTGCAAGCACACTCTTGAGAATGCAACATATAGTTGTACAGGAGAAAAGCAGTCTTGCCTCAAATCAATGGCAACCTTTTGTAGGTCTATGAACTTAATTTAAACTTTAGGTTTACACGGTGCTTTGTTTCCGACGTGCTGCATTTTACGTGCTGTTAGGTAAGACCCGGCACTTAAAAGTTTCTCGCTACAGCAATTTTTAATCCATTACAAAGTCATCGAAAGTCTCGCTTATACCTCGTGTCTTCTCATTAAACTTGTATCTCGCGAATATGGTATTGCAAATGGCAGCGGGAGCGTTTCTCATTAAACTTGTATCTCGCGAATATGGTATTGCAAACGGCAGCGGTAGCATTTCTATATACTTAATTTAAACTTACGTTTTACACCGTGCTTTGTTTCCGCAGTATCGAAGTGATCACTCGTGCTGCATTCAGTCAGTTCACGTGAGCCGCTCTCTTGTGCCTTCTCAATTGTGTAATGAATGTTTTCTTCATCATTCTTTGGGGCTTTTCCTTGCTTTCAGTTCACGTGATTACGTAGGAGGCGTGATGACGCGATACGCGACTCCGCCTCCTCCATTAAAGTATATGGACAAAAAAGAGGTTCCAGTTATGACCATTACATGTACAATTTCGAAATGAAACCTGCCTAACTTTTGTAAGTAAGCTGTAAGGAATGAGCCTGCCAAATTTCAGCCTTCCACCTACACGGGAAGTTGGAGAATTAGTGATGAGTGAGTGAGGGCTTTGCCTTTTATTAGTATAGATATATATACATACTAGCAAAATACCCGCGCTTCGCAGCGGAGAAGTAGTGTGTTAAAGAGGTTATGTAACCATATATATACATAAACATATATACATATATATACATATCTACATATACACATATCTACATAATCATATATATACATATACACATCCACATATACATATATATATACATATACAAATGTACATATCTACATATATATATACATATAAATGTAGACATACATATATACATACATACATACATTCACATATATATATATATACGAGCTGTATATACCCGGCGTTGCCCGGGGCAGAAGTAACCTAATCGGTCAAACACTTACATATATACCAAAGTAAACCTAATCGGTCAAACAGTTACATATATAAAAAAAGCGAACCTAATCGGATAAACAGCTTCATATATACAGAAGCGAACCTAATCGGACAAACAGCTAATCTATATACATAAGCAAACCTAATTGGTCAAACAGTTACATAAATACAAAAGCAAACCTAATCGATGAAACAGCTTCATATATACAGAAGCGAACCTAATTGGTCAAACAGTTATGCATGTGCAGAATGATTTTACAAAGATTATGCGTGTTAACAATCATTAAAAAGAAAAGATTGAGGAACTCTTCTTGTATATGTGATGAAGCTGGATGAAGCTGACTTGACGAAGACGTAGGTGGCATAGATTGGTTTTTCTAAAACAGAAGAAAAAAATGAGTATCTATTATTATTTTAAATTAGAATGAAAATGAGAACCTTGATTAGAGATAGATTATCCGTATTAAAATATGTGCATGAATAAACTTTTGCTAACTCTGTAGCAAAAGTTTATTCATACAAATTGGAATGGGATGGCTTTGTGAAAAAGTAAAAATTACATAAAAATAAATTGAGAATGCGTACTTCCATTTGACTGAGATTATCTGTAATGATGAAAAAAAAGTTTAGTATGTTTTTTTTTCCATACGGGAAGGATGTAAAACCTTACATAGGCACCCTTCAGCCCGTACTGAAGGGTAGTGTCAGATTCTTACTGACTAAAAAACACATTTTTTATTCCACAGCTACCCGAAAAACCACTATTACGCATTACTTTGGGGTGGCAGTAGTTTAGTTATGAAACAGCTGGGTCCTGAAAAAAATCTGTCTTATTAGTGGCTTCATCACATATAGAAGAACAGTTCCTCAATCTTTTCTTTTTCATGATTGTTAACACGCATAATGTTTGTAAAATCATTCTGCACATGCATAACTGTTTGACCAATTAGGTTCGCTTCTGTATATATGAAGCTGTTTGATCGATTAGGTTTGCTTTTGTATTTATGTAACTGTTTGACCAATTAGGTTTGCTTATGTATATAGATTAGCTGTTTGTCCGATTAGGTTCGCTTCTGTATATATGAAGCTGTTTGTCCGATTAGGTTCGGTTTTTTTATATATGTAACTGTTTGACCGATTAGGTTTACTTTGGTATATATGTAAGTGTTTGACCGATTAGGTTACTTCTGCCCCGGGCAACGCCGGGTATATACAGCTCGTAAATTATTAAACAGTAAAATCTTCTTCTGTAATTTGCTACCGTGGCAATTTGTGTGTCTGTCCAGGATTTTAAATGACCTGTAGCTCGCAAACCGTTGCACCTATACACTTGAAATGTGGTACACATATAGTACGTCACGTCTACTATCCGCTTTATGGGTGATGATTGTTTTAGTCTTTTTATCTTTATTTTATTTTATTGTACAATCAAGTCCTATCTGCGCACAGCAGGGCAGCCGTGGGCGGATGCGTATGGTGTATTCACTCGATGTTATCGTGCATTGCGCTGTCAGTGGTATTTTGATAAAAGAATTTGAACAACATATAAGAAGCGTATAAATTATTAAACAGTAAAACATTAACATTTAAGAAGTAAAGTTACATTGAGTACTACTGCAGTGCCTTCGGGTATACCTCATTTTTTCTTTGCCCATTACATGCTTAAATGTATACATTTTTTGGTGTACCTACCCGAGAACACGCGACATATAACCGACCGTGGGAGAAGCATGGATTTTAAACACGCGTTGAGTTCATCTGCTGGTCTCCCTCGTGGAATAACTGGTAATGTCTGAGTAAAATCTACAGCGAGTAAAACGACATTACCTCCTTTTTTTTTTTTACGATCTCTGAGATCTTGCTTTTTTCGGTTCAAGGCTTCATAAGCTCTTTTATGTTCAATGTTGTACTTAATAAGTACTAATTATCCCAAACCATCATCTTTGAATGTTGCAAGACTTTCGCCTTGTATGTAGATCGGGGTAATTACATTCATTGCATTCCTAGTCTGAATCACAATGTGATTGTATGGGTGGTTACCTGGCACTGTAGGGTTGCCACCCGTCCTTTAAAATACGGAATCGTGCCGCGTTTGAGAATGAAATTGCGCGTCCCGTTTTGAATCAATACTGGACGGGATTTATCCCGTATTTTTTTTATAATTTTTTTTTTAAAGCAGCGTCTCATGCAAATCATCCCACACGCATTTTATGAAGATGCCTCCTTTCCTACTTTTGATTGGGTAATACTTGATGTCATCGTTAGTTTGATTGGTGTTTTTAACTGTCCAGTGAGTAGGGCGTGTCTTTCAACCGTAAGCAGATTTTTTGCACTGGTATCACTGACCTCGACGACGGCGACGTTATACGTCAAAAATAAATTACGATAAATGACGATTTTAGCGATACTTTATTACGACGGCGGCTACATAGACACGATCAAATAAAAACAAAAAAATCAAATAATCATTCTACATTTTCAAAACGTCGAAAAAACGACGGAATGAAAAAAAGGCCCACCCGACGACCCACCCATTCCATTTATATATATATATGTATATATATATATATATATATATATATATATATATATATGTATACTGTATATATATACTGTATATATACATATCTACTTATTGGCTCCTGTATTTAGGATATAGCGGGTTGGATAATGGATGGATGGACATCTGTATGCATAGCCCTATTTGCCCGTTTTCGTTTTTTTTCTTTCTTCAGTAATATTTCAGTAAACCCGGAGCTTGTCAGTTCAAATCCTGGTACTGACACCACTGTGTGACCCTGAGGAAGTCACTTCACCTGCCTGTGCTGCAAAAAACAAAAGTAATGTAACAAATTGTACCTCAGATGTTGCAAGTTGCTGGAATAAAGGCATAAGTAAATATATACACACACTGCTTTATATATACTGCTCAAAAAAATTAAAGGAACACTTTTTAATCAGAGTATAGCATCAAGTCAATGAAACTTCTGGGATATTGATCTGGTCAGTTAAGTAGTGGGGGGGGTTGTTAATCAGTTTCAGCTTCTTTGTTGTTAATGAAATTAACAACAGGTACACTAGAGGGGCAACAATGATACGACCCCCAAAACAGAAATGGTTTACCAGGTTGAGGCCACTGCCATTTTTCCCTCCTTATCTCTTCTGACTGTTTTTTCACTAGTTTTGCATTTTGCTACGGTCAGTGTCACTACTGGTAGAATGAGGCCCTACATGGACCCTACTGAGGTTGCACAAGTAGTCCAACTTCTCCATGATGTCAATACATGCCATTGCCAGAAGGTTTGCTGTGTCTCCCAACACAGTCCCAAGGGCATGGAGAAGATTCTAGGAGACAGGCAGTTACTCTGGGAGAACTGGACAGGGCCATAGAAGGTCCTTAACCTATCAGCAGGACCAGTATGTGCTCCTTTCGACAATGGGGAACAGGATGAGCGCTGCCAGAGCCCTACAAAATGACCTCCAGCAGGCCACTGGTGTGAACGTCTCTGACCAAACAATCAGAAACAGACTTCATCAGGGTGGCCTCAGGGCCCAACATCCTATACCGGGCCCTGTGTTCACTGCCTGGAACCGTGGAGCTCGACTGGCATTTGCCATAGAATACCAGAATTGGCAGGTACACTGCTGGCTCCCTATGTTTTTCACAGATGAAGGCAGGTTCACCCTGAGTACATGGAGAACATAATGCTGCCTTTAACATGGTAGGTCAGTGATGGTCTGGGGAGGCATGTCCATGGAGGGACGCACAGCCCTCTACAGGCTAGACAACGGCACCTTGACTGCCATTAGGTATCGGGATGAAATCTTTGGACCCATTGTCAGACCCAGTGCTGGTGCAGTGGGTCCTGGGTTCCTCCTGGTGCACGACAATGCCCAGCCTCATGTGTTGAGAGTATGTAGGCAGTTCCTGGAGCATGAAGGAATTGATACCATTGCCTGACCTAAATCCAATAGAACACCTCCTGGACATTATGTTTTTGTCCATTCAACGCCGCCAGGTTGCACCTCAGACTGTCCAGGAGCTCAGTGATGCCCTGGTCCAGATCTGGGAGGAGATTCCCCAAGACACCATCTGTCATCTCATTAGGTGCATACCCCGACGTTGTCAGGCATGCATACAAGCATGTGGGGGCCATGCAAAATACGGAGTATGATTTTGAGTTGCTGCAAATTTCGGCAAAACTAACTAGCCTGCCACATCATTTTTTCATTTTGATTTTCGGGGTGTCTTTGAATTCAGCCCTCTTGAGAGCCCCAATCAGAGCCTCCATTGACTCCATAAAGATCACAGCATTGTTGGCAAAATCAAGATCGGTTAATCTTGCTTCACCAACTGATGCCCCATAGCCGCTGGACCCCACCACTCTGCCCAACTCCCAGTCCATGCAAGCATTAAACAACACTCTGCACAGCACTCACAATACGTGTACAGGCCAGCCATGACATCCAGCAACTTTGGGGGAAACCCGGAAAGTCTCAGGATGTCCCACAGTGTAGTTCGATCAACTGAGTCAAATACTTTATGAAAATTGACAAAGGCTGCAAAGAAACTCTGCCGATGTTCGCATTTGCGCTCGATGAGAACCCTCTGTGCTAGGATGCGGTCCATGGTAGACTTCTTAGACTCCTTACTCGGGACTGAGAGCAGTGTTATCTCTCTGTAGTTACCGCAGTCCAGTGTGTGTGTGTTATATATGCATTATACATAAATATATATAATTTGTTTTTATTATGTTTGTGTGTGTGTGTTATATATGCGTTATAGTGTTATAGCCTATGGATAAAAATGGCCTCTTAATCTTCTTGTTAATCTGGAGGTGGTTCACCACTCTTTGAGAGAAGAGAGACAGTAGGAAAGTGATTGTGCAGGATGATCGAGATCTTATGTAACACAGATTACCTTTCAAAAGCGGGGTGTATTACATATATCCTGAACAAGGGCTAGTGTTTGTCTGAAATCGTGTATGTACTGACTTTTCCATTCTTTTTAGCGTTTTGAGATCCTGAGTTGAGCGAATGCTATACCAGGATGTTATGCTGCAGATAACTATAGATCCCAGTGTTAACCTACAGACGTTGATTAGCATTGATGGATATCTGAACTTTCCCCAAATGTCTAATGAGGACTTTGGTGTGCCTTCTTAACCATAATAGATATATTGGTTTGTCCATAGTAGAGATGTATTGGTCATCTGTGACGATCAATACAAGAAATTTAAAGTTTTTAACTACCTCAACATCAATAACCTACCCTCCCAACCCCCAGATTTAGAGGAGAATATGTTTTGTGTCCTGCTTCCCGGAGTCTGTTTACCAACTGCTTGGTTTGCTGACATTGAGGGAGGTGTTGTCCTGGCATCACTATGTTAGAAGGTAACTTCATCTCTGTAAGGTGTTCTATTATTGTTGGTGAACAGGCATACTATTATTGTGTCATCAGCTATTTCATGGGTGGAGTAGAAGCCTTATTTTGCCACAGAGTCATAGGTAAACCATAGAGTAAATTAGAGAGCTCAAAATTCTAACGTCTGGTGTGCCTGTGTTCAGGATTAGCATGAAAGAAGTATTGATGCCTTTCTGCACATGACAAGGTATGCCAGTATTCCATCAAATATGTCAAGTTGCCCAGGACTAGAGTAAAAAAAAAACTGTTATTTAGGGATGCTTCCATCAATACGCTTTACAGTAGTGGATAAGCTTTTATTGTTGGTATGATGTGTTTAATCTGTGTCAAAATTAGGCCAACGTTTGTGCGAAAATAGATGAATTTTGCTCTTATACAGTGGGGCAAAAAAGTATTTAGTCAGCCACCAATTGTGCAAGTTCTCCCACTTAAAAAGATGAGAGAGGCCTGTAATTTTCATCATAGGTATACCTCAACTATGTGAGACAAAATGAGAAAAAAAAAATCCAGAAAATCACATTGTCTGATTTTTGAAGAATTTATTTGCAAATTATGGTGGAAAAAAAAGTATTTGGTCAATAACAAAAGTTCATCTCAATACTTTGTTATATACCCTTTGTTGGCAATGACAGAGGTCAAACGTTTTCTGTAAGTCTTCATGAGGTTTTCACACACTGTTGCTGGTATTTTGGCCCATTCCTCCATGCAGATCTCCTCTAGAGCAGTGATGTTTTGGGGCTGTCACTGGGCAACACGGACTTTCAACTCCCTCCAAAGATTTTCTATGGGGTTGAGATCTGGAGACTGGCTAGGCCACTCCAGGACCTTGAAATGCTTCTTACATAGCCACTCCTTCGTTACCCGGGCGGTGTGTTTGGGATCATTGTCATGCTGAAAGACCCAGCCACGTTTCATCTTCAATGCCCTTGCTGATGGAAGCAGGTTTTCACTCAAAATCTGACGATACATGGCCCCATTCATTCTTTCCTTTACACGGATCAGTCGTCCTGGTCCCTTTGCAGAAAAAAAGCCCCAAAGCATGATGTTTCCACCCCCATGCTTTACAGTAGGTATGGTGTTCTTTGGATGCAACTCAGCATTCTTTCTCCTCCAAACACGACGAGTAGAGTTTTTACCAAAAAGTTCTATTTTGGTTTCATCTGACCATATGAAATTCTCCCAATCCTCTTCTGGATCATCCAAATGCTCTCTAGCAAACTTCAGACGGGCCTGCACATGTACTGGCTTAAGCAGGGGGACATGTCTGGCACTGCAGGATTTGAGTCCCTGGCGGCGTTGTGTGTTACTGATGTTAGCCTTTGTTACTTTGGTCCCAGCTCTCTGCAGGTCATTCACTAGTTCCCCCCCATGTGGTTCTGGGATTTTTGCTCACCGTTCTTGGGATCATTTTGACCCCATGGGGTGAGATCTTGCGTGGAGCCCCAGATCGAGGAAGATTATCAGTGGTCTTGTATGTATTCCATTTTCTAATAATTGCTCCCACAGTTGATTTCTTCACACCAAGCTGCTTACCTGTTGCAGATTCAGTCTTCCCAGCCTGGTGCAGGTCTACAATTTTGTTTCTGGTGTCCTTTGACAGCTCTTTGGTCTTGGCCATAGTGGAGTTTGGAGTGTGACTGTTTGAGGTTGTGGACAGGTGTCTTTTATATTGATAACGAGTTCAAACAGGTGCCATTAATACAGGTAACAAGTGGAGGACAGAGGAGCCTCTTACAGAAGAAGTTACAGGTCTGTAAAAGCCAGAAATCTTGCTTGTTTGTAGGTGACTAAATACTTTTTTTCCACCATAATTTGCAAATAACTTCTTTAAAAATCAGAGTTTTTAAGTGGGAGAACTTGCACAATTGGTGGCTGACTAAATACTTTTTTGCCCCACTGTATGCCCAGAGAAAACACTTCCAGAACTTATTAGGCTAGTCCTGGTCGTGTCTAACAATTTTCATAAGGACAGCTTTGTTCTTTTTGGACAAAATATGCCTCTTTCTGCTGACCCTTCCACAGATGGCATTTCTGTTCAGGCCTCTTCTTTTTGTTTTATCTGTGCAGCACTACTCCAGTGACAGCTAGAAAGGCTTGTTGAACTTTCAGTATAATATAATATAATAATTGTAATATAGTGTAATATTCAATAATTGCATATGCTGAGTTCAGGGACAATACTCAAGAGTACCAAGAGCTGGCTGAATCATGGCCCTCTAATAAAAATGCCATTAACAGACACTTGTACTTGAACCCAGCATGTGCAGGCTTAAAAAGAACATCCAAATAATAAATGAAGACTTTATGATTAAAACCTTCAAGACCCCACCTTATCAATCCACCCCCCCCCTTACAACCTCTACCCCGACCCCTCACTTGCTATATATTACCTTAGATTCATTTTCCTCTGATGATGACACCTGACACCAGTTTCACCCTTTGTGGATTTCTAGCTATATATATATATATATATATATATATATATATATATATATATATATATGGAAGAGAAGGTCTGTGATTCGGTTTGCATATATATATATATATATATATATATATGGAAGAGAAGGTCTGTGATATGGTTTGCATATTAGCAGCTGGAGATCCACAAAGGGAGAAAAAAATGAATCATGTATCATAAAGTAGCCTACTTTTTATTCCTGAGCTTTCAACCCCTACCAGGGGTCTTCAGCAGAGGATAATGCTTAGACTTACAAGAATCAAAGGCAATATATAGCAACACATTAAGCGGGGGAGATGACTAAGTCAGTATGATCGGTTGGGGGTTTGTATAGTTTATTAATTATGTACATGTTCTTCTTAAGTTAGCATATGCTGGATTTATGTCCAAGTATCTGTTGATGGCGTTTTCATTTGATAGCCAAGACTCGGCCAACTCTCTGGCACTTTTAGTACTGGTCTTAAATTTTACTTTTACATTGTCCCAGTTGAATGTATGTCCTGTCGATTTAGTATGTGCATAGATCAATGATAGTGCGTCCTTTCTTCTGACGGAGTTGCGATGTTCCTGCACACGTGTTGAGATTCTTTTTGAAGTTTGTCCTATGTATACCGCTGAACAAGAATTGCATGGGATACTATAAACTGCTTTTCGTGTTTCTGCTGTCGATTTTTTGTTTTTGGCATTAAAGAGGACTGTGCGCAGATTGTTCGTGGGTTTGTGTGCTATTCTGACGCCCCACTTGGTCAGGATGCGTGCTGTACCTTCTGACACCTTGTGGTGATAAGGGAGTGAGTGCCAGGTGGGGGGGGGGGGTTCTGATTTAAGTCGATTGTTTGCTGAGTTATCTGCCGTCTCCTGTGTAAGCTGCGATTAATGAATGTTTTTGAGTATCCGTTTGAGGTGAAAAGGTGGAAGAGATAGCGTCTCTCATTAATTTTTGTTTCCTTAGTATTACAATGAGTGTGGACTCGTCTGAATAGGGTTTTCACACAGCTCCGTTTATGAGATACCGGGTGGTTGCTGGTGAAGTGTAAAATCTTGTCTGCGTAGCATTCTTTGCGGTAAACACTTGTGGTCAGGGTGGCGTCATTATTTCTTTTGATGTAGATGTCCAGGAAGCTGATGTGTCGGTTCATTTCTTTTTCCATTGTGAACTGGATTGCGGGGAATATTGTGTTGATATGATTGTAGAACTCATTCAGCTGGTCCTTTTTTAGTATGACGAATGTGTCGTCTACATAGCGTATCCAAATTTTGGGTGTGATCTGGGATAAAGCCATGTTTTCAAATCGCTGCATTACCAGTTCTGCTAGGAGTCCTGATAACAGTGATCCCACTAGCATGCCTTCTTTCTGAGTGTAATACTTGCCGTTGAAATGAAAGTGAGTTTTTTGGCAAAGTGATATTAGGTGCATTATGTCTTTGATGGACAGTTTGGTTCTTGTCTCTATGGTGGGGTCGCTATCCAGTCTCATTAATAGTGTTTCTGTGGCTAGATGAATCGGAATCATGGTATATAGCGATACAATGTCAAACGAGACCATGATCTCATCCTCGGCGATGGATACGTCTTTCAAGCGCTGTAATGCCGACTCCGCGCTGTTAACCGAATAATCCGAGTCGTAAGTTAAATGTTTGAGTAGTTGGAAAAGTCTTTTTGATAAGTTATATGATGGTCCGCCTATTGGGCTAACAACTGGTCTGTATTTCAGTGGTGTTTTATGTATTTTTGGGAGTCCATAAAATTCAGGGCAGTTAGCATCGTTGGATTTCATTTTGTGAAAGTTCTGTGCATCCAGGCGGTTACAATTTCGGAGTTTGGTCAGAGTGTAGTTTATTTTATTCTGTGTAGTTTTTGTTGGGTCATTATTCAGCTGTTGATAAGTATTAGTGTCAGAAAGCATTTCTTCCATAGCTGTGGTGTATTGTTCTTTGTCTAGGATGACAGTTGCGCCTCCTTTGTCGGCTGGTGTAATAATGATGCTGTTGTCATTCCGTAACGATCTTAGAGCTTTCTGTTCACTTTCCAGAATATGTGTGGTCAGTTGTCCTGTGTGTAGCTGGCTGGCGACGTTGCATCTTATTTCTTGTGCATGTTCTGTCGGTATTTTTTCGGTTACTAAGATGTGTTCCAAGGAACCGAGGAAGTTCATGTCAGGTGCGTCTTTGTAATTGAATTTTAATCCTCTGGAGAGAATATTGTGTTCTGTGGTGGAGAGCCGTCTTTTGGAAAGGTTGTGTAATCCAGATTGGGGTTTGTTCATATGTTGATTTCCAGTGAGTTTATCCCATTTTCTGTTGAGTGTATGTCGTTTAGAAATACAATTTTTGGAAGCGGTGTCCTGGATCCTTTTGGTCCATTCCTCCGTAATCGTTTGCCCACATGTTGTGAATAGTTTAGAACATTGCTCCATAATTACAGATCGGTAAAAGCTTCGTTGGCGGTGTGTTTCCGTGATAAGTTCATACAACACTCATTTTGTAAGTTGTTGCATGATGGTTGACATTTTCGGTAGGGATGCACGATAATATCGGATTTATATCTGTATCGGCAGATAATGGGTTAAAATAACGAAGCTTTTAGTATGTCTCAGAACACCTCAGAATTCATTCGGCTGCTTCTGTCCTGTGTCACATCATCAATAAACACTAGTGTCCCAGTGCCACTGGCAGCCATGCATGCCCAAACCATCACACTGCCTCCACCGTGTTTTACAGATGATGTGGTATGCTTTGGATAATGAGCTGTTCCATGCCTTCTCCATACTTTTTTCTTGCCATCATTCTGGTAGAGGTTGATCTTGGTTTCATCTGTCCAAAGAATGTTTTTCCAGAACTGTGCTGGCTTTTTTAGATGTTCTTTAGCAAAGTCCAATCTAGCCTTTCTATTCTTGAGGCTTATGAGTGGCTTGCACCTTGTAGTGCACCCTCTGTATTTACTTTCATGCAGTCTTCTCTTTATGGTAGACTTGGATATCTATACAGCTACCCCTTGGAGAGTGTTGTTCACTTGGTTGGCTGTTGTGAAGGGGTTTCTCTTCACCATGGAAATGATTCTGCGATCCTCCACCGCTGTTGTCTTCCGTGGACGTCCAGGTCTTTTTGCATTGCTGAGTTCACCAGTGCTTGCTTTCTTTCTCAGGATGTACCAAACTGTAGATTTTGCCACTCGTAATATTATAGCAATTTCTCGGATGGGTTTTTTTCTGTTTTCACAGCTTAAGGATGGCTTCTTTCACCTGCATGGAGAGCTCCTTTGACCGCATGTTGTCTGTTCACAGCAAAATCTTCCACATGCAAGCACCACACCTCAAATCAACTCCAGGCCTTTAATCTGCTTAATTAATAATGACATAACGACGGACTTACCCACACCTGCCCATGAAATACCTTTTGTGTCAATTGTCCAATTACTTTTGAGCCCCTGAAATGAAGGGATTGTGTTAAAAAAATGCTTCAGTTGCCTCACATTTTTATGCAATTGTTTTGTTCACCCCACTGAATTAAAGCTGAAAGTCTGCACTTCACCTGCATCTGAGTTGTTTCATTTAAAATTCATTGTTGTAATGTACAGAACCAAAATTAGAAAAAAGTTGTCTCTGTCCAAATATTTATGGACCTAACTGTATAAATTTTACTTGTTTGCTAACATTTGTGAAGTGCAGATAAATTGTTCATTCTTCAACTTCATTGGCTTCATTGGCCCTTCTCAAAGATGTTAACAACTTACAAGATGTGTTTTTCATAATATTTCACAAACCTAGTCGATGTCCTTATTGCTGTGTCACAGTTTTACCACTTACAAAAAAAAATTATCTAAAGCAAAATTAAAACAGACTAACTTCCTTGTATTAACAGTTTGTGAAGTATTTTGTTTTCCACATGTTTGTATATCCAATGGCACAGTGAAAAGACAGTATGACTCCATGCAGCAGTTTTCATTTTTCGAACATTTAAACAAAAAAAAAGTAAAAAATGCTTTTGCCCAAAAATTAAAACATGCTGAATATCTGAAATGTATTTTTTTTACCTGACACTTAAATATGAGGTCTGTTTGCATTGTTGATAACATATAAAGAGTAAGTGGAACTGCAAGCTGAGCAGCATGTGCTTTGCAAATTTTTCTTGTAAGGGCAAAAAGTAGTAATATTGACAGATCTCACTCAAAACGCTGGAGGCAGTATTTTGAACTTGTTATTTTGTGCCTCCAGTGTTTTGACACACTAAGTACAATGAACACATCAGTCCTCAACTGGCTTGACTACACTAATTTCCTGTACAATATTTGTCTTCTAAACACTGCTTTTACCATATCATCTGTCATCTTTTTATTAGTTAGCAGTACGCTCACAGCGCATTGCTGCACCCCACCTCAGGATCCCAGATTAGGAACCGAGTACAGCCATGCAATGGGTGACACCTCAGCATCACACTAGTTCAGATGGACAACAACAGCAACATTTATTTATATAGCACATTTGCATACAAAAAGTAGCTCAAAGTGCTTTACATAATGAAGAAAGTGGAGTGGAACAGTGTGAGGTTTTTTTATGGTGGCTGGAGTGCCAATCCTGCCACCGACCCCCAGCGTTTTTCCCTGCAGGTTGGAGGGCCTACATGCAGGGCTGGATGCTGATTAACGTCATACCCAGAACGGAGCAACTGCAGGTTAAGGGCCTTGCTCAGGGGCGCAATGAAGTTGAGTCACTTTTGGCATTTATGGGATTTGAACCGGCAACCTTCTGATTGCCAGGGCAGATCCCTAGCTTCAGAGCTACTACTCCACTCTTTTTATTACCTATTAAAAAATCTTAAAGACATGATATCCTCTGATACTATATTTCTCACTATTACAGGGACTTGTTATAACCCCTGGTAAATGTGTGTTTAATTTTTTGCCTCCTAACCTCACTCTTGCATTTTATTTGACTGTGTATAGAGTTTTTTTTTTTGTTCTTGGTAAAAATCATTATTTCAGCTTTTATTTTGGAAAAGTAACAAAATGAACACCTTCAACATCTAAGAAAGTTTTTGCTTTTTTTTAAAAAAAAAAAAAACAACTTATAAGAAATACACAGGAGCACATGTTTTTTTCTTTGTCAACTTAAAAAATTGTAAACTGTTGTTGGCGGAGTGGTGGCTCTGAGGCTATGGATCTGCACTGGCAATCGGAAGGTTGCCGGTTCGAATCCCGTAAAAATGCCAAAAAGAGACTCTGCTCTATTAGGCCCTTGAGCAAGGCCCTTAACCTGCAATTGCTGAGCGCTTTGAGTAATGAGAAAAGCGCTATATAAATGCAAAGAATTGTTATTATTATTACCAGTCAGTGCTGGTACAGTTTTGTATAACTGTTATTGAAGTGTCGTCACTTTCTCCTTAACAGTCTGGTGTGCCAATATATTTGCATGTTATACAGGTAATGCTTTAAGTTACCAGGGACTCTGTTTATAGGGCATGGGTGGAGTAATCAAAAATAGCGAATGGAAAGTTAAAAGATGAATTGCACATAACTTTTTAATGTGTGGGTCCTGGTTTCCTGTATTGAAAATGTAAATCTTTATCGTAGTTCTTCCCTGACAAGGTTTACATGTCTTGATGTCAGACTTAACTGTTTCAACTTCTTTACTTTTAGTAAAAAAATACCTTAACTTGGGATCCCCTCCCCTACAAAAATCTTGCATTCCTTTTGAGGTTACACCAGCATGTTATTTGTATAAAACATGCTGATGATACTACTGTTTCCATTCTGAAAAGTGCTGGTGCTTGCATGCAAGCAGAGGGAGTTTGATAAAGATCATTCTTGCTGAGTATTTCATACTTAATTACAGAATTGAAATAACTGAAGGCTGGTTTCTCAAATATTGGGTATGTCTTTACCTGTGTATGGACATACAGTATGTATATTCTGTAAGGGTATGTACTCCCTGAGTTGTTTGTTAAAAAGATTGCAATGAAAGAGGTTAAAATTGGATTTGCTTATTTATAAACTATGTACTATGTATTGTGAATTTCCCCTTGGGATTAATAAAGTATCTATCTATCTATCTATCTATCTATCTATCTATCTATCTATCTATCTATCTATCTATCTATCTATCTATCTATCTATCTATCTATCTATCTATCTATCTATCTATCTATCTATCTATCTATCTATCTATCTATCTATCTATCTATCTATCTATCTATCTATCTATCTATCTATCTATCTATCTATCTATCTATCTATCTATCTATCTATCTATCTATCTATCTATCTATCTATCTATCTATCTATCTATCTATCTATCTATCTATTTGTCTTCCAAAGTTGTCATTAACACGATTAACTGAAAAAATGTGTACTACAAAAAGGAGTGAAAGTAGCATGAATGTGTTCTGTACTGTTGGTGCCCTTCTTGGACTAGTAACACCACATTTTATGGAAGTCCTCTGTCTGGAAGGCTCTGTCCTGGCACTTCAACAGCACGTTTACAGGAGACCTTTTGAATGGTTTATTGTTTCCTGCGTTTTTTTTTTCCATTATTCACAAAAATGCGCTGCCTTAAATGAACAGGGCATCTAGCATTTCAGTTATTGAAATTACTTGAGAGAAACATTTGTGTATCCTTGTGTAAAGTGAATATTTTCCAAGAATTCTACGATGCCTGGGTAATGTATTTCAATTAAACCCTGAATAGCAAAGCTTTACAGTATTTTGCAATACACCGTTCCAGTCTTACTGTGTCACTGGTGACACTCTGCTTGATTGTGTAATATCCCTTTAATACAGAGAAATAGTAAATATGTGGCTCTTTACTTCCTATTACTTCTCCCCCTGTCATCAGCTTTTTTTTCACTTCACCGGAAAGGTGTAACTAGTGAAATGGCCAGGTAATTAGGTATAATATTTGATTCATCACTGTAGAATGCAAAAGTAGTATGACAGAATGAAAAGAGTTGGCTGGAGGACATCTCTTTTTCTGATGGCACACTTTAGGCCTGAGGATGTTGAATTATTAATTAAGTTGTTTTTCAGGCTTTATCTGTTAAGTGCACGATCAGCTTCTCAAATAAAGTATGCGTGAGGAAAGCCACTACTATGTGTTTTTTTCTGAATTTAAAAGCTTTTTTGGGCTCCTCGTTATTTGATACAAGCTGTACAAATGGAAACATAATGTCTATAGTCATTGCTTGCTTGTTACTTAGTGAAAGTTTTAACTAGAAAATGTGTTAATGGGCAGCCATACCTTTCATTTATTTTCATCTCCAAATTCTGGGTTACTGTTGTCATCATAATACTAAACAGTTCAGGTGTATGAATCCAAAACTTGAATTTTTAAAATACACAGTGAAATCTTTTTTGTAATCTGAGATTGGGTTGAATGTTGTGTATAGAAATTATTTCCTTGTTTAAAATTTTAAGACACATTATATACCATTATATACATTTAAACAGCCTCTTCAGTCCTAATCTGTGAATTATTTGTCAAAATTATTAACACAGTATCATATTATTGCAAAACCATACTTTTTTGTTTAATCTTTTATTATTTCATACAGAATAGATATGGAAGCTAAAGAGATACCTCTACTGGGTGCACAAGACACAGGATCTCAATGAAGTTTTTAACCATTGAAAACTAGATCTCACTTAAGACATAGGTGCCTTTCTTAGCTCATAAAACATGCTTTTTTGTATGAATTGTCCGAGCTTGTTAATATAAAAAATATTTTAAAAGTTTTGTTCTGCATTGCATCAGTGCATAGTGCCAATTTCTTATGTACTGTATATAGTATCCTGGGTTTAAATCCTGTTCCTGTGTCTGATCATTGTCTGCATTGTGTTTGTATTGTTTTCACCGTTGTGTGTGGGCTTTCCTCCCACATCCATAAACACTTGTAGGTTAGGTTAACTGGTGATTTCAAAATGGCCAAGCATAAGTGTGTGGGTGCCCTGTAGTAGACCTTTCAGCTCCTGTTTCCCGCCATGTACCCACTTGGGTTGATGAGACAGGCACTTGCTACACAAACACCTGAAGTGAAATCAGCAAGATTTAGAATTTTATTTTGTGTTTTACGTGTAAGTTCGCAGGCTCAGTCCTTAGAGGATCCAACCTGTTCCAATCAGTTTCACAATCGCCAAGTCATTATTCCTCTAATTGATTTCTTAGTTAATTGGTTTGTCTTTTTTCTTATTTGACATCCCGAACAGCACAATATTGTGAGATTTACATATATATAAGAAATTTGTAAAATTTTGTATTTTTGCCACAAGCTTTAAATGGTTTCTTCTCTTTTGTCATTTTCCTGTTTTTCTTGTGGTGGCTGATTGTATCCTAAGCCACCATTAACTCTAGAATCACCATGCATTTTGCAAAATTCTTGACATCTTTATGGTGAATTTTTTTTTTATTTTTAATTTAAATCGTGTGTGCAACTTCCTACATGGAAGTCATGGAGCTGCAATGTTCTGTCGAGCATAAAGGTTCCCAACGTGATACTTTGACAAAGTTGTACTGCTACTTGGCGTAAAACTATCCATCCATCCATCTTCCAACCCGCTGAATCCGAACACAGGGTCACGGGGGTCTGCTGGAGTCAATCCCAGCCAACACAGGGCACAAGGCAGGAACCAATCCCGGACAGGGTGCCAACCCACCGCAGGACACACACAAATGCACCCACACACCAAGCACACACTAGGGCCAATTTAGAATCGCCAATCCACCTAACCTGCATGTCTTTGGACTGTGGGAGGAAACCGGAGTGCCCGGAGGAAACCCACGCAGACACGGGGAGAACATGCAAACTCCATGCAGGGAGGACCCGGGAAGCGAACGCCGGGTCCCCAGGTCTCCCAACTGCGAGGCAGCAGCGCTACCCACTGCGCCACCGTGCCGCCCCGGCGTAAAACTACTACAATAAAAACACTTTTCAATTAGTCAAAAACATAAACTAATAAATGAAGTGAAAACTAATTATTTTTCTATATAAGTAGTTTATAAAAGTTATTACATTACTGACATATTTCATGGAATATGTATATAATTGGCAGGTGACATGATCAACTGTTCACATTAGCAGTTCCCATTAATTTTTTGGAGACTTTGAGTGGCTCCTGCACACAACGGTGGCACATCATTTACTTTGTTGTATTGCATGTGCATCCCTTTCACCTGGCACTGTTTCTCCACTTTATTGGTGTCTTCTTCCTTAACTATCTCTTGTGTTGTCTTTCACATTTGGGTGGCAGCTCCTGTCACATTTTGTTTATCGCTCCGTAAGCAACAGGCTTGTTGTTTTTGGCAAGTAGATTTTTGCTATGGTAGATGATGTGAAAATATTTTCAGCAATGACATTTCTTTCGTTTCTTGTGAAAGTCTCAAGAAATTTTATCACCACAATCACAGACTGTCATTCCCTGGTAGTCGAGTGGGGTCTTCCTCCAAAATAGGGTTTAGTATGAATTTATTATTTACATCAGCACATATCCAAATTTGATGCCAGACTTGTCAGGTTTTGTTGTCTTGCTCTGGGTGAGAAAGGGCATCAAGGGCATCAAAATTTCATCAGGAATAACAGTTATGTTTTGTATGAAGTACAAAGCCAGCATAGATTTGACATGGAGAAAGGAGAACACACAAGATTGAACTCTGTGGACAGAACAAGCTGTGAATGAAAAGTACAGTGCTAAAAGGTGGCTCACTCTCAATGTTTTCACTGACATCACAAACCCAACAATGTAGGCAAATCCAAGAATAAACACACATATCAAAAACAGTACAATGCTAAAGCTGGAAAAGGCCATGAAACATGGGATTTGGCCGTGAATGAAAAACACTTCAGGAAACAAATCATATGATTTGAGTATCCATCTACCTTCAGACTATTACATATGTTATTCAATTTTTGTGTTGTCGTTTCAGTATAGCTGTATTCCAAACATGTATTTCAAATTGTGTGAAAACATTATGACTCCATTTCAATATTAAATATTAATTTTTTAACAGAATGGAAATAACTGGAGCTTTGACAGATTTTCAGATTTGTCTATTTTCTTCATCACACATGGTGAAATGATGCAAGTGATTAGAAGTGTGACACTTTTTTGGTGATTGTTTTCTAGTTGTCTGATGAATAATAATATAAGTAATAGTGGCAGGATATGCAAATGTGGTGAAGTGCATACTGGATGAAAACGCCACCAATTCCTTGGAATGCGGGGCCTTAAAAGTTACTGCTTAATGAACTGCATATAGTATTTTTTGTTAAAATACATTTATTAAAATTGTACATAGCAGTATTCTTGTGAAGCTTCTTCAAATATGGATAGCAAGTTTTAATCAGAGGCCACCATAGTTTACACTTTACCAGAAATCAATTTAAATACTAGCTGGCAGAGGAAAAGGATAGTTAAAGCCAAAGTGAAGAGGAATGAGAGTGGCTAGAACTAGCACTGAATGTGAAGGTTTAGGGTGCATGGGATTGTAAAGGAACTTATGGCAAGTGGAGTAAAATTACTTGTTTAAGGTTATGTTTACCTGGTAGACCTGCATTAGATGAGAACTGGTGAGCCGTACAGTTTCCATCCTTTGGATATCCTGGTATTTTTTTTGCTCCTCTAAATTGACAGATACATTTCTATTGGAAGATTACAACATACTGTTTTTGTGTAACGCTAGAATTTACTTGCATCTCCCATTTTAATGCATGGACAAACAATACTTTCTACTGCTAACAGAGAACAAATGGGAATGTATTTTCTAAGAAGCCTACAGAAGAGTTTGTATACTGTGTTAACTTTAAAAAATATATATATATTGAAGCACACACAGTTTCAGAGTTGATAGCCGACTACTTTATGAATATGGCATCATGGCTTAATGATGTTTTTATCTCACATGCAAGCATCTGTTTAATACAGTAAAGTTGGTGTGATGTCTTAATTGGAGCATATGTTGATGCCACTGGGTATACAACACAAACAACAAAAACATGAAAGGCTCTGATTGAAACCAACTTAAAAAAATGAGGAAATACTTCTTCTCATTTAAATGCATCTTGTTTTTGTAAAATTAAATGTTTGTTTTTGTTTGTTTGTTAATAAATCATATGATTACCTTTTACTCGATACTATCCTGTTGGTGCTATGTTCTTTCATATTTCAAACACTAAGTTTTCATGAAACACTGAAACAGCAGCTATCTACTTTGGAAACAATAGTTATGCAGAAGTAAAAATGATCAGAAACTTTAAAGGATGTTGTATATTAAACACTTCTTCCCTTGTAAAGTTAGTCAGAGATTTGTCAAAATTCTATATCTTATAGGTCTGGAGCTGGTGTATAAATTGCAACGTGTGATTTTCTTTCAAAATTAAACCTTCAAAAATTCAACCTCTGTTTTGTACTGTATGTTCTAAGGCCTCAACCAGCTTGCTGCTAAGAATGGAATGGAAGAGGCCATCCAACATTGGCTGCTACAACTCTGTAATATCACAATGGCCTCACAAAAAGTACACTTGGCCAGTCACATTGTAAAATTTCAGGTAAAAGTTCAAGGCAAACAAGGTCACTGGTGATCCCAACAAATTCTCAGGATAAAAAGGCTTTAGTGAATTTTTGCAGATTAACATTAATGACTGCTGAATTTTCAATGGCCAATTTAATGTTGAATTCTTTGAGGTTACTTATATATGAACTATACTGACCGATTATTGGTCCTGGTTGTGATCTTACTGTAAAGTAATTGTATCTCCGCTATTATTCTTTAAACAATAAAAAATTAGCCTTATCCATACTTGAAAGTATGCAGTTTTGCCAGTAGTTTTGCCTTGTATAGTGAAGTGCCTGGTCACAAGAAATTGGGAGCATGGTCACTATATAGTATTTTGAAATCACAGGTTGTACTTTTTAAGCTATACTGGTCATACTATAATGAAAGGCATCTGGGCAGTTATAACAGCAACCATGGGTGGGCGTGAGTGAATTGTGGACAAAGGGAGGCAAAAGGAAAAAAGTAATTAAGATAAGTTATGTAAAGAAGGAAGTGCTATTATTTACATTCTGCTAGAGTAGTAAAGCTCATGGGAAATAAAACTAGCCTAACTCTGAGACCATAATCTTTGTATTTTCCAAAACCTTAAACTTTCCATCTAGCTCACCCCCCATGTTGACATTTATCTTGATAAAAATACTGGATCAGATACTGTTGCCAGGTACCAATGAAAAATAAATATTTACCACAATTAAAGGTCATTGCCACAGCTAAATTAATTTTTCAACCAAAATTTAAAATTTCACAATTTTGTTACTTTGAGAAATGACTATGTGTAAGAAGGCTGCACAATTTTCAGTCCAATTAAATTATTAATTTTAAATACTTTGCAAAGGTCTATACAATATTACTGTGAACTTGAAAAACTCTGTGCTGCTTCCTTGAAAGCCAAACCCTGTAGCAACTTAGAACTTTAGACATCAAAACAATTTTGCTGAGAACAGACCATTCAGTCCATGAAAGCTTGCCAGTTCTATTCACCCAATTTCCCTAAAATTATAACAACTCAAATTTTGAAGATTTTTTTCATACAATTACATTGTCTACCTTATTATACCCTCACATCAGCCAATGTAACCTAATATCATATTAGAAAAGTATAAAGTAAAGAATACACTTTGGCTCTTAGATCCTTCTTAGTTGGTGTGCTTTCAAGTTTCAAACCTCTCATTTTATATTCATATGTTACATTTTACTTCTTATGTGTAATATTGTAAATTTACTTATGTTAAATTTCATTTACCATACATTTGCTCAACTCTGAATTCTTTCTAGAACTGTCTGTAATGATTTGGTTGATTGTAGTTTGTCTGCCCTTCTACCTAGTTTGGAATATCTGAAAATGTAACCAGCTTATCATTATCATACTCATTTATGCATATTAAAAGGAACAGTGCCCCATCAATGTACCCTGAGGGAGACCCACTTTTAACATCACCTAATTATGAAAACCCATAACTTATTATGCTTAAGCCAAATTTGCACCATCTGCACACTATCTGTATAACTTCCAATTCTTTTAGTTTGATCACAAGATTATCATTTTGGACCTTATCAAAAGGCTCATGGAAAAATGCCAAATAATGTAATATACGCCTCTCTGATTGTGTGCTTTTGTTGCTTCCTCAGAATTCTGATCCTTCCTCTCTAAGCATATATTGACTGTTCACTAATACACCCATTCTAGACATGTGTTGCTCAATCACTTCCTGATTACATGCATTCATTAATGTACCTGTGATGCAAGTTAAGCCTACTGGCCTGTAGTTTCTTGGATGGGCTCAATCACCTTTTTTATGCATTTGGACAACATTTATCAGCTTCTGATCTGTAGGAATTTCCCCTTGTGTAGAGATTATTGATAAGTACTGTATGTGTCAAGGTTTTATATATTTACTCACTAACCGCCTTAAAACACTCTAGGTTAAATATTATGTGGTCCCAGTGATTTGTTTGATTTCAGCCTTTGTAATCTAAAGCCGATGTCACATTGCACAACTTTTTGTCATTGGGCATGTCAGATTTGCCAGTTACTGTCGCTGCAACATATCAAGTTACACAACTGAAAATTGCAGGCATTGCCACTTTTACTCTCCAAGCACCGATCTTCCAGCACAGTCGTGCTTGTCTCTTTTTCTGACGGCCTACAGAAAGTTCAGCTGAAAACTCTGCCCTTTAATTCTTTTTTCCATTCTGTTATAGTGTAAAAAATACAAGGCATCACACAGACAAGCTTCTCTTCTGTTTGTCAGGTTCAAAACCCACATGTTCCTTATTCCTAAATTCTATGTATTGTACTGCTGGATGAACATTCATAGGTCATTTAGTTGTCAGCTCTCCTGCGTACACAGCCCACACCTCCTACTAACGAGAAAATCAGATATGTTTGATTTTATCCCAGCCAGTCTCAGTTATTAGACAATGTCACATTAGACAATTGGTTTTCATGGGAGCATGCTGCGAAGTGCCTCTGACTGGCTAAGACTATGTAAATGAAGCCTACTACTGAAAATCGCTGGAAAAGTCGTCTAATATAACATAGACTTAAGGGGAAATTTTCCACCTGCAATTTCTAATTTCTGCAATTAGTAGTCCCTGTTACTTTTGGAAGGTTATCTACTTCTTCATACTTTTACATTTCCAATAAAATGCAAGTGTTGGTCCCAGCATTTTTTTTTAATTTCAGCCTTTTTTAATATAGGAAGGATTTTCCCTCCCTCTCTCTCTCTCACTGTACAATTTCAGAATCATTAAGTATGTCCTTAATAACTCCTCTGACTTCTGGGAGGTTAGCTGCATTTTCACGTTTGTATATTTTTGTTAGCTGTTATTTTTTCTAATATGTTTCACCTCCTCCTTAAATGTTCTTTCACTACTAAAACACGTAAAGAATCTATTAAATCATCTTTCACAGTTTCTGCAATATTTCTCTCCAAATGCCTTTTATGCTTTCAAATATCTCTTTTTACTGTTGTTGTCATCCTCCTTAAGTCCTACTGTCAGTGCTGAAGTTATATGTCTTATTACAGGGCTATCTTTTCCTGTTCAACTTCTTTTTTAGCTCTTTATTTATCCAAAGCAGAGTTCTCTTTAATTTCGTACAGGATCTGAATGTTAGGATGAGTTTTGCTTTTAAACTGCCCCTCAACCATCTGCATACTTAAACGTTTGTACCAGTTAACCATTTTTTTAGGCTTTGCCACATCTCATCAAAACTTATCCAATCAACAACAACAACATTTATTTATATAGCACATTTTCATACAAAATGTAGCTCAAAGTGCTTTACATAATGAAGAAAAGAAAAAATAAAAGACAAAATAAGAAATTAAAATAAGACAACATTAGTTAACATAGAAAAGGAGTAAGGTCTGATGGCCAAGGTGGACAGAAAAAACAAAAAAAAAAACTCCAGAAAGCTGGAGAAAAAAATAAAATCTGTGGGGGTTCCAGGCCACAAGACCGCCCAGTCCCCTCTGGGCATTCTACCTAACATAAATAAAATAGTCCTCTTTGTAGTTAGGGTTCCCACGGAGTCACTTGATGCTGATGGTCATACAGACTTCTGGCTTTTAATCCATCCATCAATGTTGGAACATCATGGTGCTTTGAGTAGATGGTGGTGACGCAAGCCACCACCAAAAGGACACCAGAAAAGGAAACAGAAGAGAGAGTAGGGGTTAGTACAGATTTACGTACAGATCAAAACTTGAGCATAGTCATACTTACTATTTAGTGGTATGATTGCTAATTTTAACATATTAAAGGAATACGCCACCCAAAAATTATGTATTTTTTTTAAATGTTACTAACCTTGTGTAGATTGTAGTGGTGTCCAAGAAAAAAATTTAATCTCATGTTTTCATGGAGAAATTAAATCTTGAATATTCAAACTCAGCGGTGTTGATAGAGGATCAATACTGGACACTGAAACAAGTCCACAGATGAAAGGAAAAAAAATTCACACATAACTCGTGTCGCATAATCCACATGTCTGATATATGTCCATTTGTGTTGTTAAAATGTGCAAAATGTGTGCAGTTTTTGCTAAAATATTTTTAACAGGTTGTGGCCTGCAGAGGGCGCTCCTACCACCCAAACCTGATACAGACAGACAAAGGACACAAGTTCAGCACACATGTTTTGTTTTATTCTTTCTATTTCCATGTTGGAAATGCCTTTCGCCGTTTCCCAACTGCACAGCACAGGCAAAGCACAAGCACCACCACTCTTTTTTTTTTCTTTCTCTTTTCTCTCTCATCTGTCGCTTCCACTCCTACTCCAGCAAGCTCTGTCCTGCACCTCCCAACTCTGGCTCCCAGAGTAGTAGTGGCTGGCTCCTTTTATAGGGTACCTTCTTCCTGCAGCACTTCCAGGTGTGGCGGAAGTGCTGCAACCCAGGGCTATGCAATTCTCCAAGTTCCCCCTGGCGGTGGCCACTGGCATCCACAGGGTTGAGTTTCCAAACCCATGGCACTGCTGCAAGCCAGGGTGACTGCCCTCTAGTGTTCCGGGGGAGGTAATGTCCTGGATAAGCTCACTTCCCTGGTCCTTCTAGTATAGAGGCGCACCGGCCATATGCCACAAGGTACATCCTGAACATTCTGCTTTAATTGTCAACAAGGAAAAATCATTCTCACAATTCTGTACATTTGGATTGAAGTCCTATCTCTCCCCTCTGTTCACTGGTGAAGAAACCTGTCTTTCATTCAAATGCACAGAGCAGAAAAAATAATAGATCAAATAATAATAATTTAAAAAGGAAAAGTGTGCAAATAGCATAAAAACTGAAATGTTGCTGGCTAGGTGAATTGGCAATCCTAAATTGGCCCTAGTGTATAGTTGGGATTTGTGTGTGTGTGTCTGTTCACATGTTCACCCTGCAATAGCCTCGGGTCCTGTCCAGGGTTTGTTCCAGCCTTGCATCATATGCTGGCTGCCATAGGCTCAAGCAGACCCTCATGAACCTGTTCAGGACTAAGAAAAGACTGACTAACTGCAATAACAAAAATATTGGCACCTCTTTGGAGGATTCAAAACTGTTTGATAAGAAGAACTTGATTCTAATTCAGTGACTCATCAGTGATAAATCGGCAATAATCATAATGCAAAATAACAAGATTAACCAATGAATGATGGATCTACTGCTTACAAAAAGGTCATGTTCTTTCCCTGTTCTTTTTTTGACAATGCTGCAGACAGGATAGCTATCTGAGTCTATCAGAAAAAAACTGTTGCCATCAAATATAAAAGTAGAAAGGCTCAAGAGAATTTGGCATTCCGATTTCCACAATTTGTAATGTTATTAAGAAGTCATGGAACTGTCAGAAACCTGAATATGGTGGAAGGAAGAACATTGTTCAGAGAAGTCTTCAAAGGTTGGTGCAAACTGTTGAAAAAATATGGTATAAAACATGCAAACAGCTCATTCTTAAGAGACACTAAGTGATGGTTTCGACCTTTACTATGTATTGTCCACTCACTGTAACTGAGAATGTCTTTATGGGAGAAAGACAAGGGGGACCCCTAATAAAAAGTCACAAAACCAATTTAGAGTAGCCAAAACTGATGGAAACCAAAATAGAACTTTTTTGCCAGTGCAGACCAGCAATTTGTTTATAAAAGATTGAATGAAGCTTGCAAGAAAAAGAATATGCTGCCTATGGGTAAATTTGGCAGAGGTTCCATATGATATGGGGCTGCTTTACAGCCTTTCGTACTGGAAATCTTGAATGCTTTAGGGAATCGTGAAATTAGAGCAATACCAAATCATTTTACAGTGGAATGTGCTTCCCAGTGTGATAGAAAAACTAGGTATGGGTCAAAAATCATATAAGCAGGATAATGACTAAAAACACGTATCCAAATACACAAAACAAATACTTTAAAAAATAAATTAAAAATGGACATCAGTGAGTCTTGATCACAATCTGATTTAAAACCTTTGTAAGGAGCATAGATCCTATACACATTGAAGAGCTAGAAAACATTGCAGTTGAAGAGTGTGAGAAACTATCAGCAGGAGGGTGCAATAAGCATATGGATAGCTATGAGAATTGCTATTAATTGCTATTGTAGATAGCTATTAGAGGCTGTCATCATTGCCAGTGGTTGTTTGACCAAGTATAAGGGAATGGTGCTTTTAATACTATGCAGATCATTGGTAGTAAAATAAAAAAAAAAAAAAATCTGCTTGCCATTTAAGAATATATCTTATTGTTATATAGCTTTGGACATCCTTTTAACCTATTCTGATGATTGAAAGTTGATATGTTTCCAATTTATTTTTGAAAATTGTGCATAATATACCTAACATACAAGTTTGCAAGTCATGTTGACCATGTCTGTACATTAATGGGGACCTGAAGTCAAAAACAAATTATTGTTCCATAGCAACTGGTTTATCTTGGCTACTGTCAAAAAACTGCAGGTTGTCTTCTGCTGTTACACATATTGTGAATGAGCTTGTTTGGAACAGAAGAGTGGTCAACTGTTTACCATTATGCTTAAATGGGTGCCAGACCACTTTTGGAATACTGACTGCTTTTTCAGAGAGATATCTTGTTTTTACAGGTTTATTTTGATTCCATTACACAGATTAAGTGATATTCCTCATTAAAAAGTTTCCTCTTTCTGATACAAAAACATTTGCTTTTTTTACAAGATATTTGAGGCATTTACAGAACATTATTTTGCTTTTCATTGTGAAAGTAGAATGCATTCTTATATTTACAAAATGTAATTGTAATTGCTAGAATAATTTAAAGTTTCAGACTTATTACTCTTAGGTTAGAGAGATAAGAGAGTGGCTATTTATGGAAAAGTCCAGGAGTTTTGCATAGAAGAACATCCTGGAATAACGGTTTGTAATGTTGCCACGAGAGATGACACTGCCATTAGTGCAGGGCTATTTCTAAGCATAGGTTCTCTGGGCAAGGACCTAGGGCACCCTCCTGTGGTCAAGGTGTGTTACTGCAGCCCTCTGTAGAGAAAATTTGTTAAGACTGGACCAGAGCGCAAATAAATGTTTGTGTGCCTCAGCAGTGCCTGCACTAGAGTCTGCATTATGCACAGCACAGTCCGTGTGCTGTTGCATACACTAGTGTAGGCAGTGTGCCAGACATCTCGTGAGACATGCAGTCTACCTGTGCTCCTCACGTATGCATGAGGGTGAGGCAGAGCCACTTTGGCAGTTAGCCGTTGCCAGGATCAGGAATCAGGACTCATGCCCTGGTCTTCCTATGTGATGCACAGCCTGCCAGATGCACACGCAGCTGGGTCCCAGTACCCTCTTCCACCTTTTCAAGCATGGCGCCGCAAGGTGAATGATAGCTGACCCAGGTGCAGTCCAGACTCTAGTAAGTGACTGAGTCCAGGCTGCTTCCTCCTGTCATCACTGCTGCCTGCTTGACTTGTTTCTCGGCTTGGGAGGTACTAAGGTGAGAGAGAGAACCTGAGGAGAGCAGGTCTTTGAGGCAGGGACACTGTGGTCACTACACCAACAGGGATTTTTAAACAATATATACACTCCAAATAAATCTTATGATGATGTTAAACATGATTCTGCTGCAAAAAAGTAAAGGCATGTCTGATTTTAAAAAATCTTTTATTTACAATGTTACGTCCCTCTGTTTACCAGCGAAGTGTTTCTAATATGTATTTTTTTCTGCTTCCTTTTCCTATATAAAGTTTGTAGATGAGTACATTAGAGGGTTGGCTCAGGTTGGACGGTTTGGAGACAAAGTCAGAGAGGCAAGATTGCAAAGGAGAGATGCTGTGTATATTGGGAAAAGGATACTAAGGATAGAGCTGCAATACAAGAGGAAAAGAGGAAGGCCTAAGAGGAGGTTTATGGATGTGGTGAGAGAAGACATGCAGGTGATGGGGATAACAGAGCAAGATGCAGAGGACAGAAAGATATGGAAAACGATAATCCGCTGTGGCAACCCCTAACGGGAGCAGATGAAAAAATAAGAAGAGTCTGTTAAATATAAGTTATTTACATGGAAAGTGGTTCTATTTGTTATTTTATTATTCTAAGTGTTATATTATTATTTTATTATTCCATTTATATTTATTTCTTTTTAAATAAGTGATGAACCTGTGTTAGTACCGGATTATGTATGTGTAGGGGGGGCAAATTTTCTTGCCTGTGGCACCAAATAAGTCAGAAATGGCCCTGCGTTTATGTGCATATCAAGTGATAGTGTCAAGAATTCCAAGTTTAACTTTATTTCAAAGATGAGTTTTCCATCTGTTTTACCTGTATTTTATATTGATTTTATTCCTCATCTCTATTAGGTAGGTTATTTGCTATAATTTCCATGGACTGGTATGCACAGTGAACCTATTTTGTTTAATCCCTTTTTGTGAGTACTTTTTTGGAATTACAGTATATGTGTTATAAATGTATATATACATCCACAGATTATTTTAGAAATTAAACTGCATATTGACAATCCCCGAGTATAAATTAAATATGATTAAAGTTAATCTGCAGACAGAAGGCAGGGACACTATGCCCTTATTTAATATTAAGTGGATTTGATAATGCTGCATTTAGTCAGTGATTACAAGAAGCTTTTTAAAGTCAATTGTGATAGCTGATGTGACTGATTTCTCTTGAGAATTCTGTTGATTTCCTCCTTCCGCTTTAATTTGAAATAATAAATGTATGATACGTCTTATTTTGAGCTCATTGACGTTATCAGTGTAACTGATAGTTTTACCAGGTACTTTATTAAATAAGAACACCATTTGCCTGAGTTTCCTGTGAAAATTGCCAGTGTGATGTGTGCTATTGATGTGTCTTTTATATTGTTGAGACAGTACTTGTGAAAAGCCTTAACCACTGAGCACAGTGTAACGTCAATGCAGAATGCATGTTTTTGTAATTCTTTAAGTTTGTCATGTCTCTAGTATGCTGAATTAGTGAAATATCTTGCAGTTCATCAGCTGCTACAGGTGAGAACATGCCATACCTCATCACTGGCAGGGAGTATGTGTTAATTTGTCATGCACTACACAGTATCAGATTTGCAGAATATGCTATTTGAGAATATTGTTCTGCCTCAGGAGCGAGTGAAGATGACTCACTTTTTTCACTTTGCCTCTCTTATTGTTGCAGTACATGCATGTAACAGGCCAGGTGACTGTAGTACCGGATTTCTTAATGTAGTGTTGGAAAGGACACTCTCTGGATCAGCACATGAATGCACCAGTACACCTTGATGCAGGCTGCGGATTCTGCTGTACCCCTGTAACCAGGCCTCCATGAGGACTGCTTTGAAGACATCATTAACTGGAAGAATTACTGAGGCTAGCATTGCACATCACCAACATCTGGCCCCAACCTATACATCCGTCTGTTCCATAATCTCAGGGTACTCAAATGACTGTGAAGATGATCAGGTTTTTGCACTTAACAGCATATGTTTTAAAATCATCCCAGACTTGTTATTTGTATACCTGAAATTCAGCTTTATTGTTCTTTTTAAGATTGAAAGGGTATTAAATGATGATTAGACTTGCGTATAACACACAATTCTCATATAACTCCATTGACAAAAAAATTACCTTGAATACATTAACACCCAGAAACAAAAATCACATATCTTGTTTCCTTTTGCATGCATGGTTTGCGCTTTTTGTTAAAATGTGTTTGGAAGTTTTCTGCTAATATTTATGATACCAGTAAAGCGATTTCCTCAAAATCCATGCCAGAAGAAGAATTACATCTAGTGTATTCTTCGCTATTACTAGACAAGTTCAAGGTCAGTTGGTGAAGAGTTGCCCTTTAAGTTACAGTCTAGATGAAGTGTTGAATGAAAGTCAGACCGTACATTCTGTGAAACTTGATACATTAATTGTCCAGTTAAATAGAAAGTATGATATCCAGAAATCTACTGTCTTAGCACTTGCACATGCCAAGTGAAACAGTAATCACCATATAATTGTGTGATGCTTCAGTGTTAACTTTAGTGACCCACCCTTGATTGATGTATACGCATCTCTGATTGGTTAAAAACAAGTGTGAAGTACTGTTACATTTTTTCAAGTTTGTTTGAAAAATACCTGGAAATTAGATTGACAGTGAAATAAGCATGTTCCAGTCTTTTCTCATTAAGAAAAAGCAGTTAAACATGTGATACTGTACAGCAAAATTGCATATGTGTCAAATGTATGTATTTTTGATTACAAGTACTCACCTCCTTTGAATAAAACAAAGAATGGACAATACATCAATGGAAGCTCTTCACAATTTGATAGACGTGTTGAACCACTTTGATTTTCACATCACTGTGTTGTAACCTGAAATGTGTAATAACTATCATGCAAAAAAAATTGGGAAAAAAAGATAAATTTCTGGGATAGTGAGTAAATGTGTCTGTTGTCACTGGTGTGTTTTTGTTGAATGTTTTTGGACAAAAGAGCTTTGTGCCTCTGCTTTTCAGCTGTTGGTCCTTCATTTCATTCCCACTGAGATCTTCATTCCTTGCTTTAAATTATAGTTGACTAGCTGAGAGATGAGTCTATTTTGCTAAAGTTAAACTTCTGTTTAATAGTGAATTTTCTTGCAGTGCAGTTTTGCATGAGTATACTGCTTTGGTGCATCTGTCCTGAAAAAAATCAGACGTTCTAGATGCTGCATTTTGTGCTGCTGTCTCCAGTAGATGTACAAATGTATTTCCTTCCACCTGCACTAACCTTGCAACTAAAATTGACTGGTTAAATGTTAGAAGAATTCTTTTCTTTTTTTTAATTTTGGGACAACCAGCTGTGACAGGTGTGAAGGGAAGCAAGATGTTGGGGCTCATATAGAGCAAGGCATTCAAACAAATGACTAATTTTTTGCTTCATTGGAATTTGCAAATCCTTGAGGCTTAGAAACAGATACTAAAATAGACAACAAATCATGAAAGTATTATGAGAATTGGGAAGCATTTATACTCAGCTGTGTGATCAAAAACATTATTTCAGGACTTTTTTCCTATATAACTTTGTAGTCAGTTATTAATTTTAAACTTAAATGTTTAGCTTGGTAGCTGACACCAAAGGTGTTACACATGTACAATTATTGTGGCTGTGACCAGCAAGACTTGCAGTGATTAACATTAGTTGAGGATAGAGCCACAGAGTCCCACGTGCTATACCTGATAGGCGCTACTGTTCTGTTACAGTGGCCTGTCATTATTTTCTCACTGCCATTAGGTAGCAAAAAGGGCCTGACATTACAAGCTGAGAGCAGAATTTGCAGATGAATTGAGTTACACATGGCTGTTATGTCCAATTTTGACCCCGTTGCTATCGTTACAGATGGTCTTAACAAGTCTCAAAAAGGGGTTGTGATAAACATCTCCGTTGCTTTAAAGCAGCTAGAAAGTCAGCTGACTGAAACTAACTGCAGCTTCCCAAGAGCATAGACCTCTGGGTCTGCTTTTTAAAGCCACTGATTCAGCATACCATTTGACATTCCCGATGATGCCACAAATAAAAAGTTGAAGTCTGCTCTCCCTAAAAAAGGAATTTGATACAGAAATGGAACCAGAAACTTGTAAACGACCTGAGCTGCCCTTTCACTCACACTTGTTTTTCTGAACTTGCTGTTATACTGCTGTGGACTAGAAAGATAAATGGTAATAATTCAGCCCACCTTCCTTCACAACTTGTATTTTATTCTTTGATTGGGATAAAGTGATTTTGTTGGATTTATTTATTTTTTGCTTTATTGTAATTATCGTTTAGAGGAATGTGATCTATAATAAAATTTCAGCCAACTTGCTAGATTGTGGACACATTTTCATGTCTGAAAGCATAGCTGTAGCTAGTAGCTAGTTTGCTTGTAACCAGTCAATGAAGGTCTAAACAGTGCAGTGCATGACTGGAATTAGAATGTTATACATCAGTCTTTCAGTATCTAAAACTGATAGAGCATAAATTTCCTGGTCTGCTGGCAGATTCTTTGTTATCTGCCTTTTTTCCAGTTACACATGTTGTATTGTGACCCTGGAGTGCCACTGATTGTTTATCATGATTTTAGTGTCCAGGAAGCTATTCCTGAGCCAGAAGATGGGTCCATAGTGCAAAAAAAGGCGTTCAATTTCTTTAATGTGTGTGGTTAAGTGTTTCTAATGTGAAGAAAACCCATGTTATTACAGTATTCCAGATTCGGATTGCCTGTCATATTTGACCTTCACTGTTGTTCTGCATGGTAAATGATCAGTAGCCTTAACACTACTAATAAGCAGTTGTTTATATGATGAAGAGTTTGCATTTTGTTTTTTGTTTTTCTAATCCTAAGCCTGCATATTGTCTCACTGTGACTATGGCTGCCAAGTTGGACATTTTCTTTTGTTAAATTGTCTTCCTTTTTATTCATTCTGGTGTGTGTTCAGACCATTGCTTGAATATATATTTTGATTATGTATTTAATTATTATTTAAAGAGCCTCTGTAAAAAGCCAGGTTTCCCCCTAGGGACAAATAATGTGTTCTGTCTGTCCATCTATCCAACCAATGTAATTTGTGTTTGACATCATTGAATATATTTTCTGATATCCTTTCTTTTCCTGCACTTGAATGTCATACTCTTTTTGTCTTCTGTGATAAGTGTGCAGAGCTGTAGTAGTGTGCTTCCATTGTTGACAGTTATGTAGGAAAGACCAAACAATTACTTAAGGTCATCATCCTTTCCTATTAACATAACTGCGATTTTACATGGGTGAGTGCCCGTACAAAAATTGTTACCTTCACTTGAGTAGCAGGATAAAAAGAGGCAGAGAAAGAGACTCTCTACGCTGACCCAAGTCATTTCAGCAACATAGTTGTGTTTATAATTCACAGTTTCTATCAGCATTGTACCAGGGACCCTAACTATACCCGTACTTTGTGCCCTTCAAGCTGTCATTGACTAATCACACGGTGACAGGGCACGTTCTCAGTGAGCACATTTGTTCTACATATATAGCCAAAGATCTGCACACTGATGACAGCATGCAGCTTTTATTTTCTCAGTTCAGTGTCTGCTTCCCTGCTGTTGATCGATGTCATCGCTCTAAATAAAGCTTCATGCTGCCTTGTTAGCATGATTAAGATGGTTTTAGGGCGATGCAAGAGCACTAATTATAATATTTGAAGTTTTTTAAAACTTGTCACTTGAGCATCATGACCACCTTAAGAAAGAAAAATTGTGGTAACAAAAAACACTATTGGAGAAATACTGACGTGTACTTGAACACACAAATCATAAAAAGTCAAACTTGCATCATGTTAGCATTTTACACTCTGTCACCATTTTTACTATAGTCTTATTTGACTTTTTTGATGAAGCATTAGTGGAACTTAGGTTTTTATAACATGCATGTGTAAACCTACTAGTTTAACTATATTTGCATTTTAGGTATTTAGAGGTGAGGAAAAAGGCTTATAAGGAATATTGTAGTGAAAGTCAGGGGAAAGAATAGAACTGGAGACCTGCAGTGGTCCATTTCAGCTGCATACCTCCACATCCCCCAAATCCCCATCCCCACTGAAAAATGACAATTTCTGGTAACATTCAACCATTTCAAAGGATAATTTGGGTCTAATGCAACCTCATACCAGTATCATTAGAAGCACAGTAGTTGCAATGGCCACGGTGTACTGTAGTTTAGTATTGAAATATGTTTAGTAACTTGAAAGTAATGCAATGAAAGTCCATCTGTTATGTGAGAAAGTTAGTCATGTACTAGGTTCGTGATGATGATTCTCTTCAAGTGACCTGCTTAGAAAATAGTTCAGTAACACAGAGTCCTGGCAGTAGATTGCAGGGTCGTTTTGGGGAATGGCTAAGAAGTGAGATGTCTGTATAGAACTCTGACTTACCTGCAGTTCTGTCATTTCAGCTGACTCTTGCATCTTATAAGATTCAAGTTAAATGAAAGAGTGCACGAGGAAGCCAGGCATGCAAACCAGGTGGCTGATTCTTTATTGCAGTAAATATGTCTGTGAATTCTCAGGAAAAAATGTCTTAAAAGGATAAATGGTTTCAGTGGTTATCAAAGTGAGCTGTTTTGCATATATTACAGAAAATATCTGGCCATCCCAGGGCCTCCTTGCACTCCAGCATTCATAGAGCTGTAAGCGTTGCCATTTCTATCTGAAACAGTCAAATGTGTATGCTCTCTGGCTTATATGAAAGTCAAAACACAGTGAGAGAACAAATGCAAGTAACGATGATTAAATACTGCAAAACCTGCCACTAAAGTAAAGAAATGCCAGCAGGAAAAAAAAAACAACCCAGAGAAGGATTTGCCTTGAACTAATGCAAAATTTTTCTAGCTTGGGACTGAGTATATTCTAGATAACCAAATGGGATTGGCATACCAAATTTAAAGGAAATGGGCAGCAATTGTCCTCTATCCTACATAATATAGCACTAGAGAGCTGCCCCATGGGACATCCTGAGACTTTACTGGATATCATGGCCAGCCTGTACACTGGTACTGTGAGTGCTGTGTAGAGTGGAGACAGAAACTCTGCATTATTCCCAGTTAATTCTGGGGTTTGTCAGGGGTGTTTTTTTGCTCCTATTCTGTTCAGTGCTTGCATGGACTGGGTGTTGGGCAAGGTTGTGGGGTCCAGTGGCTGTGGGACATCTGTTGGTGAAGAAAGATTCACTGATTTTGACTTTGCAGACAATATTATGATCTTCACTGTGTCAATGAAGGCTGTGATCAGGACTCTCGAGAGACTGAGGGAGGAGTCTTGAGTGTCTGGGCTTGTGAGTATCCTGGATAAAAACCAAGATTCAGGCCTTTAATGACCTCTTAGGCACAGCCATTAGCAGTATGTCTGTCTGCTGAGTGAGTGTCGACTTTGTTGAGAGGGTCATGTGTCTGGTGACTCCTCTTATGAAGTTAGTAGACGGATTGGGAGAGCATGGGTGGTCATGACATCACTGGAAAGGATATCTATGCAAAAGTACGAAGGGCCAAGTCTTTAGAGTCCTGGTGCTTCCTGTTTTGCTATATGGTTGCAAGACATGGACGCTATCCAATGACCTGAGACAAAGACTGCTTCCTGTTTTGCTTTATGGTTGCAAGACATGGACGCTATCCAATGACCTGAGACAAGACTGGACTCCTTCTGTACTGTATCTCTTCAGAGAATCCTTGGATACCATTGGTTTGACTTTGTGTCGAATGAGCGGTTGCTCACAGAGTCCCGAATGAGGCACATTACCTGCATTGTGAGGGATTGTCGGTTACTGCAGCTATGACCATGTGACGCAATTACCCGAGGGTGATCTGGCTCGCAGGATCCTCATTGTTGAGAACACGAGTGGCTGGGCCAGGCCAAGGGGACGCCCACGTAACACCTGGCTGCAGCAGATAGATGGTTATTTTGGAGGGTGAGACTGGACCTCTTGTGTGTCTGGGGGGTTGCCAACCAGGATCCCGACCTGTTTAATCGTGTGGTGGGTTCAGCAACGCTCTGTACCAGTGCATGCTCCCCGACCAGACCTGACATGGTCAGATATTTATGAAAGTAGATGTAGTTAAGGCACTGCCAATAGGTAGTGCTTCCAACTGATGTTGAAAATGAATTGAAAACTACTATTTCAGGACTGTAGCTGGCATTAATCTCAGGGTTAATGCAGGTATCTGACAGCTTCTTGACTCATTGTGTTGTGCCTTTAAGTGACATTTTCAGACATTGCATTTCATGGTTAAACTCTAATCTATTCTTTAATGTTTCATAAAATACCAGACATACATGTAATCTTAAAAAAAGGTTTTCACTTTTGACCAGTGCTCATAGTTTAGGGAAGGAAAAAATATCAATGTATTGCTTCCACTGTGTGTTCAGACACAGCCCTAACTCATCTTACCATTGCATACAAGGCTGCTGTATTGGTTTTATTAATGTATATTAGCAAATACAATACAAGGAGGCAGTTTTTTCCCTTTCTTATGCCTAGACATATCAACAATAGCTTGATAATGCATGATTCAAAATGGAGGGGTGAGTTGTAAGAATCACTCAGTACTTTATAGAATGTCTTTACAGTGTGCCCTACAATAAACATTTAAAATGGCAATTAAAGACATGAATCTGCTAGGAGAAATGCACCTTTGTAGAACTGGATATTGGCTGAAAGGAATCTCAAAATGGCAGAGCAGTAGTTGACCTTGTGAACAGCTGCCTGACTTATGTACTGTGATTTGAGGAGCTCTTCTGCATGAGTGTAATTGAACTTTCCATAGTATAAGATCATTACATTATTTGGACCACTGCTTCATGACTAACATTTGATTAATTAAGCGCATTTTTGGAATTTAACAAGTGCCAATACTAGAGTCTTCATAACCTTTCTAATGTTTATGTTGAATTTGACACTGAGATAGCAGTCCCCCCACAAGTGCTTGAAATCTTTCCACAAACCATACCTTTGTGAGCACATTTCTAGTTACCTACTAAGCCCCCATCATTCATCAACTTTATAGGGGCCTTTCATTTTACAGTCATTTCCAGTGATGTCTCCACCATTATAATATTAAATATTACACAGTGCAGTTCAAAAGAGGTATCTTCTAAATTAAAGTTTATGTTGAAGCTGATGTATGGTCACCTGGTGAAAAGAAGCAATATTATGTTATAGAAAGGTTATAACAATAGAAACATTATCAAAAGACTTTTTTACTTTTACATGCCAAGGTGATAAACAAACAGCTAGAAATCCAGGGTCAGCAGCAGCCCTTTGCAGCCAGAGAGGTCTGTAGCAGTTTGGTTCAGATTTGTCCACTCACTTCTGGTATTTTATCAAACTGTTGCCTCTTAAACCTTATTCCTTTGTTTAGCCACGCTGTGCATGGCTGCTTCACTTGAATATGCCTTGGTTTGGCATGTGGGAAGTTTTCTTGATATTGGAATCCTGATATTGGGAAGCAAATACTTATCTTTCCAATGGAAACAATATTTAAAGTGTGAGATAGACCGTGAAAGGTATTCAGCAAAGCAGAATGACCTGATGGCTGTTACAGTTTAAACTGCTGAATTTAATTTAAGTTGTTGGTTCAATGTGCTGTCTTGCATTACAGTGTGGTAGAAATACTAGTGTGGTTAAATAAACCGACATTCCAAAAATGCTTCATACTGTTGATTTAATTATTATTGATCTGGGATGCATTTATTCAATAGAGAATCTTGGCCTTCTTTGTAAATCTGTGGTTCATTCTGAGCAGCAAGCTGGTAATTCTTATATGATTGGCACCTGCCTATTGCCTAGAGTCACTTAATACTGAAACCAACAGACACCAGTTGCTGTCTCTAAATGATTTTTTTTCATGAGTGATGCCTGAAAATGGCCCCACTAAATATGCAAAGTACCATCTTGATAATAGAACAGGAAGCTTTTGTTCTTGACCTGGACAAATACTGAATGTCTACTGCTATTAGTGTAGGTAACCCTTTAAATACAAGGGTATTATTTTATTTAGCTAATGCTTATATCCAGTGTGACCTAAAAGTCAAAAGGGAATGGTACACTTATTTCCATATACATTGCCTTGCAAAAGTTCACTTTCCTTGAAAGTCGACACCATTCTCTGGATTTCTGAAGATACACACAAACATTCCTCCAAAAAGTATTTTTGTTGACAACAGTTTATTTTTAAAGCCAAAATAAAAGATGTTGATGGAGAACTATAGAGAAAGCCAGAAGGAGTTGCATTGTGGCTTTGTGGACTAGGTGAAAGCATATGACAGGGTGCCTAGAGAGGAGTTGTGGTATTGTATGAAGAAGTTGGGAGTGGCAGAGAAGTATGTAAGAGTTGTACAGGATATAGGAGGGAAGTGTGACAGTGGTGAGGTCTGCAGTAAGAGTGGAGTGATGGATCTGTTCAAGGTGGAGGTGGGATTATGTCATAGATCAGCTCTGAGCCCTTTCTTATTTGCAATGGTGATGGATAGGTTGGCAAACAAGATTACACAGTAGTCCCCAAGGACTATGATGTTTGTGGATGACACTGATCTGTAACAAGAGTAAGGAGCAGGTTGAGGAGACCCAGGAGAGGTGGAGATATGCCCTAGAGAGGAGAGGAATGAAGGTCATTAGGACCAAGACAGAATACATGTATGTGAATGAGAGGGGGGTCAGTGGAATGGTGAGGATTCAGGGAGTAGAGTTGGTGAAGGTGGATGAGTTTAAATATTTGGGATCGACTGTACAGAGTAACAGTGTGTGTGGAAGTGAGGTGAAGAAGAGAGTGCAGACAAGGTGGAGTAGGTGAAGAAGAATCCCAGGAGTTATTTGTGACAGACGGGTACGAACAAAAGTGAAAGGGAAGGTCTGCAAGACAGTAGTGAGACCAGCTATGTTATATGGTTTGGAGACAGTGGCACTGATCAAAAAACAGGAGACACAGCTGGAGGTGGCAGAGTTAAAAGATTTTAAGATTTGCATTGGGTGTGACGATGATGGACAGGATTAGGAATAAGTACATTAGAGGGTCGACTCAGGTTGGACGGTTTGGAAACAAAACCAAAGAGGTGAGATTGCATTGGTTTGGACATGTGCAGAGGAGAGATACTGCATCTGCTGGGAGAAGCATGCTAAGGCCTAAGGGGAGGTTTATGGATGTGGTGAGAGAGGACATGCAGGTGGTGGGTGTGACAGAGCAAGATGCAGACGACAGGAAAATATGGAGACAGATGATTTGCTAATTGGTCAAAAGTGCATATTGTAAGGTTTCTAAACTCTTTTGGGACTCCCCCCAATGGGACGACACTCCAAAGAGTATCCTGAAGCGTGATCGAACTGTCTGTGGAAGACAGTTTATCAGTTGCTGGGAAAGTGCGGGCTCCCAACGCTGTAGCAGCTTGCAACTTAAGCAGATTCAAGTCGACCACAGTCACGCTATAAGCACTTGCTGTCGATGGGTGACGCAAGGAACATTATAAATGCAGGGAACAGGATTACTTGGCCACGACCCTGCCTGATTGCTGTGTCTGTGTATAGGAGAGTGGTAGATCCTGCTACAATAAATAACCGTGCTGTTCCTGTTTCAAGCTGAATTAAGTTGGTTTTGCTATAGTACTAAGACAGTGACTCACACATCACAATATATACAGTAGGTACAAATATATGAAAAAAAATGCTGCTTGCATAAGTATTTAAACCCCAAACATCCATATTTAGTAGGGCCTTCGTTTGCTGTGAAAACAATCTTAAGTCTTTTGGGTTAATTCGGAACCAGCTTTGCATGCTGCACAGGAGTGATTTTGTCTCATTTTTCCTATCAGATTTTCTGCAGATCATTCAGATTGGTTGAATGTCTTACAGTTTTCAGAGTGCTGCTGATTCTCAGTGGGGTTCAGATCAAGACTTTGACTAGGACTTTGTAGGACATTATTATTTTTTTGAGTCACACCAGTGTTTTCTAGGCCTTGTGCTTGAGATTGTCGTCTTGCTGGACAAGCCTCAGTTTCACAGCCATCTGCAACAGGTTCTCTTCCAGTATTTGCCTCCGTTTAGTTCCATCCATTCTTCTATCCATCTTAACAAGGTTCCCTGCTCCTTCAGACGAAAGGCATCCCAACTGCATTGAGCTATCACGACCATACTTCACTGTATTGATGGTCTCTTTTTTTAATTCAATGGGCAGTGTTGGGTCTGCACCATACATAGCACTTTTAATTTTGTTAAAAACATCTTCAATTTAATTTTATTGTCCCAAGCAGGAAATTTGGTTTGTCATCAGGTGTTACAGAGAAACCGTGGCATAACATTAAAAAACGTCAACCAAGAACACAGCCCCCAAACACAAACTTCATACAAATAAATAAAATGTAGAAGTGTGACCACAATACTTACAGTGAAGCGTTAAATCCAACATATTAGACATAAAATTAAACCTACTTTTAGGCTTCACTGATGATTGATACAAATACTGTTTATCCTGTGATTTAAGCCTGTGGATGTTTACTAAGATTGAACTGATTTGGAAAATTAATAAAAGTTTGAATGAAAGAGTATTGGAACCAATTGATTTTAACCTTGGAACCTGTGACCTGATTGCAACAACTGAAATTGAGAATAAAGGGGGAAAGTCATGTCTGACAAAATTCTTTTTCTGACTGACTACCAAGCTTTTTGCCACGTTCTAGCTGGTTTCCTTTCACACATTGTGACAAATTCCAGATCTACTTTTTTATGGATATTTGTAAGTAATTGTTTCTTTCTTGCCAACCTCCCAAATAGGCCACAGTTATGGAGAGCTGTTAATATTGTGGACTCGTGTATGTACCTCAGTTTCAACAAATGGCTTCTTTAGTTTCTTCAAAGTGATAGATGGCTTCTTTGTTGTTTGTCTTACCATTCTATGTCTTTCTTGGACACAAAGTTTTTGATGGATGGCCATCATTATATAGCAACTAAAGCACTTTTATATTTTTTGTACCCTTTTTCTGACTTGTTCATTTGTAACACTTTGTCTCTTCCTTCCGTGGTATGCTGTGTAGTCTTTATGTTTGCAGTGTGATCACAGCATGGCTAATGATCCCTAAACAGAGTGATTTATATATTCAAAAAATGTGACATTTATTGTGATTGCTCAAATGTAGAAACTAATTATTCAGTTAGATGCAAATGAGAGGCAAATATGTCTTGTTTGGGAATATTTTGGAACTTTAAGCTCTTGGAGTTTAAAGGATTTGAATAATTATACCAGGAGTGTTTTTCCAGTTTTCATTTTTTAAGAATGCTCTTTTACCAGATTGTTTACTTTGGCTTTACAAATAAACAGAACACTTTTTCTAAAATGCTTATTGGAAGAACATGTTTACATATCTTTTGAAATCCAGGCCATGGTGTTAACTTTTAAGGGGATTGAATACTTTTGCATGGCACTGTATCTACACATGCAGTACTGTTAAACTGAGAGCCATTTAAAACTGGAGACTGAATTGGAAACCTGGTTATTCACACCTCATCACCACAAGTAGGTTAATAGTTCTAAACCTCATTTATATTAGTTTCTCATGACTTTGAGAAAATGATAAGAGGCAGGCAGTGAGATGTTTCTGATGAGGAATGGTCGGCAATTTAAAGGACACAATTGATAGAATGAAGATGACCAGAGAAACTGCTCTAAATAATGTTTAATCCAGCAACTGAATGCAATATGGATGCTAAAGAATGCTAAAGATTCCTGACTTTCAATTCCACATTCCTGAGGTGGATAAGTAAAAGATGGTCAGAAAATAAATGGATGCATACAACCTAGGGGACAAAGTAGCTGTGAATTAAACAGACAAGTGACCATTTCTGACAACTGCTCTCCCAGCTTCCTCCACAACACACAAACTGGCAACTCTTTTGCTTCAACAGTAAGATTTTCTTTTTGTGTCATTAATTGAGAATGATGTGCATTGCAAGTGCTTCACCAGATGCTCTGACATGTTTTGCAATATCTGTAATGAGGTATGTTTACCATTATAAGGATAATAAATAGCCAGTTAACTCAAAGAGCATAATTTACTTACTAGCACTACTAAAACTGTGGCAGCACTTTGCCTAAGTCGGTTACGTCAGTTGTGTTTCCAACCGTATGGCAGAGCAATGATTGTGAGAAATGTGATTTGATCCCTGGAATGAGAGAAGCCAAAGAGGGCCCAACATCTATTACAAGGAGAAATAATTGAGCCAAATTAACAACAGACTTGATGTGATCATATATACCTAGTCTAAGACGTCTTCAAAGTTTGGCAGAGAGAACTTTGAAGAAGCACTGCAATGGCAAGAAATGTCCCAACATCTTTTGAACAGCAGTACAGAAAGACATGCAGTAAACAGTTTGTGTTGTTTTGTTTCTGATCGTCATCTTGTTGTCCTTCTCTGACTCTTTGACCGACTGCAGGGCTGACAGCGTGCCTCTCCTTTGTTCCACAATCGATGTTGGCTAAAGCTACTTATTGCAGTGGAAGAGACTAGCCTATGATAACAACATGGAGACATTACATTCTCAGGCTTGCTTTCTTTCCTTTGAAAAGCACTCTAAATGAGAATTATGTTTTGGAAGGATATGTTGGACCTTAGGTAACTGAGATACGGTGCTGGGATACAAGGAAGGAGAGATTCTTTTTGGCAGCAGCTTCTGTAGGTCAGGGTTTTCCGCCCTCTGCTTTTGTTGCTGGTATTAGTCCATTTCAACAGAAAGGTTGTAGTTTTCAAAAAATGAAGTGCTGCTTGGTATTCTGTGGCTAGGGCCTCCCGGTTAGTGATGTTGTTACGGTCCTGTGCCAGGTAGGCTTTTTGGGTATCTTGAACCACTTTTTCTGGCCTTCCTCTATTCTCTGACCTTGGGTCAAAATTGATAGAAGACTTGTCTGCATAGATGGGGATACTCATTCTAATACTGTAGCCCAGGCATGTCAAACACGCGGCCCCCGGGCCGCATGAGGCCCGCGACAGAAATCTGTGCGGCCCGCATGACCGATCCTAGTTAGCATTAAACTTGTACAAAATGATTACTATCATTTGTGATTGGAATCATTCTACATCTTCGGCGTTACTTATTGACTTTTCTTACTTCTGTCTTCTGACAAAAGCACGTTTTCCCACGGCATTACGGTACCGGAAACGTCATCTGCTAGTATAGCCACGAGCCTTGGCCAAAGTTAATGAGCCGCGACGTCGCAACTGAAGTGCTAGGCTGCAGCAGGGGCGGCCTTAGGCATGTACAAACTGTGCACCTGCACAGGGCCACCACGCCAATATATATTGAATATAAAACAGAAAGTGAAAATAACGACACAGCTGACGGCAATGTGGCCGAAAAACATTGTGTTTCTTGTTAATTAGTACGCTGTATTTACTAAGGTCGCTCGAGTTGGAGCAGTAAGCTATATGTAGTATTATAATGTTCTGCCGTAATGAGAATATCATGGGCCGCCACTTACAGACACACGCATATAGGAGCGTGTCATGAGCACGAGGCGGCTATGCAGTGTCCGCAACGGACAGGCGAAGGGGCCACCGATTCTTTCTCTGCCCAGGGCTGCCACGAGTCTAGAGCCGCTACTGGCTGGGCTGCTGAGACTGGCCACTGGTCAGAACTGACCATCATGAGTAGTAATAGCTCGCATATTTTCATGTTTTTTTTGCTCTAGTTTTATGTAATATTGTGTTAGTATTGTAACGAACAGTTAGTGCAGACTACAGCTGAAGATCTGAAGTGGACATGAGAAGTTGGTGAGTTGTTTATTAACAAATTTTTGTGATTTTGAGTTTGTAAAATTAGTGTAGGTCAGGGGACTTTTTGCATATCGGCTTATTTTACAATATAAACTTTGAAGTAAACTTAGTAAAGTAAAATTAGATTTTTGGAGGATTTGTTTTCCAACTTGAATTACTGAGCAATGAATTCAGTGAGCATTTTCGTGATTTCAGTTCACACGAACAGGACTTTGCGCTGTTTACGTCACCATACTCTTACAACGCTGAGAATACGCCTGAGAATATCCAAATGGAATTGATTGAACTGCAGTCAGTATCTATTCTGAAGGCAAAATACAACGAAGTTGGTGTGCCAGGCTTGTATGCTTTCCTGCCACCCTTGTATGTGCAAATCCGTAAGTTGGCATCAGGAGTACTGTCAATGTTCGGAAGCACTTACCTTTGTGAGCAATTGTTTTCGATAACGAAAGCTACCAAAACCCCACATCGCTCAAGACTTACCGCCGAGTACCTTTCATCCCTCCTTGCAGCTGCATGAGATTTCAAGCCTGATATTGACGAACTGGTTACTAACAAGAGAAGCCAAGTGTCGGGACAAAAGAAATAGATCTCACACTGTAAGACTCCTATATAAGCAATGAATATAATATAATAAGGACCTAGCTAAGAGACTAAGACTCTAATTGTACGCTGTTGTACGGAGATTGTATGGAAATAAATTGCTTTTCTTTAAACTTTTCAGTATTGGAAAGAAAGCTACAGTAACTTTGTATAATAGTATTTGTTACAGTGCGGCCCGCTGCTGTAGCCTGTCCAGAGAGTTGATTCTACATGATCATGGCTACAATGCTGGTGTTTTTGCCATGTGAGGGCACTGGAAATGGTATGTCAACCTTTCTGGTTGATATGCAGAATCTACTAGAGGTAGTGCTGATAGAATATCTCAAAATGTTTTAAAGTGACATTGGTAGGTAGCTCAGGTCTTGCTACCATACAAGAGAGTTGTGCTGCATAAGACTGCACGATTGACAATGATGACACCTTCCCAATTTTTCTGTTCCCTTCAAGAAAGTGAGATGTAGTCCGTAGACATTGTACAGTGTGCCACAATAGTTAAAGTGAAATACAGTAGGACTATGATGTGTGATAGTAGTAAAAGATTTTTTTTGTTTAATGGGTTCTCAATGATGATTTCTTCAGAGTTGTTCCGCTTGTCTAGATAGACTTAAAATTATCACCATAATTCATCATTACTGCAAATGTAAAAGTTAGTACAGCCCAAAACACGTCTGTTATGTCAACTTCTATGTGAATTCTGTGTAATAGAGCTGACGTGCAGCACACGACCGTGAAAAGTCGAGCAGGAATTGCTTGGGGCCTGGCCTTTGAAACAGGACACCTATTCCATGCCCAGAGTAACCACAGTTTGTTGTTCTTGTGCTCCAATTGTAGGATTTGTTGCCAAGAGGCAAACTGGATAGATCCAGCTGGCTTGTGCTTCCTTGCTTGCTCACTCTTGCTTATCTCAGCTTGCCTGCTAATGGCCCGCCAGGAAGTGCTTTCCTAATATGGGCAGAGGTGCTGTTATTCATCTGTCGCCTTGGCAGGAATGTAATGTGGGTGTGTGTGACGGTGGGTGCCCAAGCCCAGCTGAAGTATTGTTCACTTCTGCCACAGGCCTCAAGTAATTGTGTCCATGTGACCAGTGAGGGAGGGTAGGTTGGGTGGGATGGTGGTCAGCAGGTGCTTATTAGCTCTGTTATGGATGTGGAGGAGCTCACACACACATGGCTTAATGGAACTCTTTCTAAAGAAATAAACATGTTGATTCCTATTGTTAAGGACATTTTTTTTTCCAGGAACTGCTTATCTGATTGTTCTCAGAGTGTGCTGCCCTGCTCCCCAATGTGTCTCATGCTTTGACACACTCGCCTTATACAGAACTGCCTCTTTATGATTATTATTGTTATTGTATGGATGTGTCTCACTAGTGCTTTTTCATGACACCAAGACAAAAACTGTGTTTTATATGGCACCTTGCAATGAACCTCTTTTGAGGTTTTATTAAGGAATCAAAATATTGAAGCAAAATGGTCTAAGCTGTGTGTAGCCACTGCAAACATCCTGCAAGTGAGGAACAGGAAAAAAATTCTCTGAAGAAAATGAATCCTCTGAGACACAGAGAGCCAGCAGCACTCCTAAGAGCACAGGCGCGCCAACATAAGTGAGGCAAGAGCAGAAAACCTGGCCAGGGTTTGTAGAGTGCCATGGCGAGGTGGCCACAGACCACATTGTCTGGCATGATATCTGCTGTGATTGGCCCAATGCTAATGCCACTGCTGACCACCAACTCCGCTTCTTTCTGGTTCTCACCTCTTCTTTTGTTCTTATTTTACAGCAACGCAAGACATATCTTGAGCGCAGTGTGAAGGATGCAGAGGATAATATCCGGGAGATGCTGATGGCCAGGAGGTCGCAGTGAACACACTTGGTCTCCTTTTGCTCTTCACACTTACTTGTACAGCACTGTTGACCCGGTCATTAAAGAAAGTTCATATGTTTTGTGTATCTTGTAAGTTGATATGAAAGTCAAGGCTGCAGACTGGAAAGCATGAATGGGGATATGTTTCCAGCTGTACCTCAAAAAATCTAAAGACCACCACATCCAACCAACCCTCAGAGCTTGACTGTGGCTACACAATGAATGGGTTTGCTGGCAAACTGGCAAGCAGCAGGTTCAAATCCTTCATATCTGAATGTAGTAATGCCCTGTTTATGCCTTTGACCCCAGATTAAATATAAAAGAAAGTGCATGACCGGTTAAAACAACCCCCACAAGGTGTTACATGGCGCTGCCTTTACCAAACACATTGATCCAACACTGAATGTCATTGTTTGAAAAATTATCTGAATATGCCTCAGGAAACTTGATTCAGATAGGATGTTATCTTGTCCAATTTTGATTGGTTCTTTGTTGCCTAATAACAAGACATTTAACCTTTGACTGTCACCCGCAGAGGCAGCGGCTCATTGTATTACTGTTTTGTCCGAATGAATCATAGTCTGATCAAGAGGGTGAGGTTCATATTCATGTTTAAAGTCACTTGGAAATCTTTGAGGTTTCTTTGGGCAGTGTACAATTACAGGCATTTGACAGGATTGCTGCTGTTGATAAAGCACACAGAGTCTCACTCCATATTTTATGTGTCTACATAGGAAATTCAACTTTTTAACAGAAAGCTCAAGAAATGCCATAACAAACAACCCCATTCAGGCACACACAGTAATTGGGAAAAAAAAAAAACCTTCTGACTTGGCTAAAGATAGAAAGCAGTCACAGTGAGGCATTATAAAGACATTTTGGAATGGTCATCCAACAAAACCCACTCTATGAGCCAATTACGCAGCACTCAAGATGGTCAGAAAGAGCTTTAGTGACAGCTAGTGATTGGTAAGCCTATAATCCACAGAATAAGAGCAGCGATCACTAAAGGGCGCCTTTCACTTGCATAATTAAACCCACTGCAAATGCATGGTCTCGGTGTGCTGGAGCCTGTCCTAACTACATTAGGTGGAATGCATGAAGAACCAGAGCATTGTGGGGCACAGTTGGTTATTCATATCTAGGCAGTTTACAGTGGATTCAGACAACATTCAGAGCCCTGCACTTTCTGCTTCGTTTACCATGTTGTAGATTTCATTTTTAAATGGAAACACATTTGTTAATTTCACCCATCAGTTTACCCTGAATAACCCATAATGACAAAGTGAAAACGTTTTCAGAAAGGTTTGCAAATTTATTATAAATCAAAAAGTAAAATCTTTCATTCATATAAGCATTGAGACCCTTAACTCAGTACTTTGTAAAAGCCCCTTTGGCAGCATTTACAGCTTCGAGGCTTTTTGGAAAATCTCTGCAAGCTTTACACACCTGAATTTGGGCTGTTTATCCCACTCTTCCTGGAAGATCCTCGCAAGCATCGTTAGACTGGATGGGGATAGCAAATGTATCCATTTAAAAGTGAATGTACCATACAGTTGTGTGTGCAGAAAGTGAGAGGGTCTGAATAGTTTCTGAAACAACTGTAGATTCATCAGTAGACATGACATCCAACCAGGAGATGTGAGAGAAAGCCAACACGAAGGTTAGATAAGTATGCAGTCTCCACATACATGGAATCCAGGCTGATATTTGAACCCAGGACTTTAAATAATGTCCTACTACTACTACTCTGTCCAAGATGAACAGTGCTGTCTGTCCAAAGGTGCAGTAAACCACTTGGATAATCACTGGAAGAACATTTAAGAGAGTGATGATGTAGCAGGTGAAACACCACCCTGGATTCAAGAGCAAGAGGAGCTCATTACAGCTGTGAAGTATGGAGATGGGAGCGTAACAGAGGATTGAAACAATCAGTGGAATATTAGTTGAGTTGAGATGTTACCTCAGATCCCACAGGAGAATAACTGAAAAAAGGAAATGCTTTCAGGAATGGCCAAGCTAAAGTCCTTATATGATCCAAATTGAAAGCGAGCACCATTCCTGAAAAGCAGGGCACATAAACCATGAGATGGAAGAGTCAGCTTCAGGGATGGCTGTGGAACTTGAAGTGTGAATCTCGTACAAGAAGGTTTTAAAACAGGAAAGCCAAAGCCACATGGTGGACCAATGTGTGGTTCAGGTCAAAGCTGCTACGACTAAATGTAAGCTCTTACATACTTTTATCAGTCCCATAAATCAAGGACAATGATGTTCTTTTGTGTGTTTGCTTAATCAGATTCTCTTTCTCCTAGCTAGGATTAGGATGAGCTCACATTAAAACAGGAGACTCCGACGTTCTAAAGGACTTGCAGCAGGCCCAGTCTTCTAGGGCTGCTTTCTTTGGCTGCCATAGGATATAAGATGAAGCTTTTGGACTAGATCTCCATTTGGCTATTATTGAGGTTATTGCCCAACATTCCTGACTCGGAGGTAGTAAATCATGGATACCTACCATGAGTTATTACAGCAAAGCTAGTGTGATTCATGGCACTTTATAAAATGAGAAAGGGATCAGTATCTGAATCTTTAATTACTGATAAGGCTTAGGTCTACTCCAGTTTTCTTACAGGACTAGGAGTCCCAAAAAAGTACCAAAATGTTCACCTAAAGACATGACGGTCAGAGGCCCAATCCCACTGCTGCACCGCATGACTTCCATTTGCTTGTTTCTGCTGTTGCCCTCAGGGCTGAGCGCTGAAATGACTGAAAATGACAAACACGTCCTGTAAGCAGGACTCCACATGCAGAACGAAAGCCATAAAGGAGGAATTTCTCAGTCCAGGTGCTCACCTTCACACATCCATGCTTTTGTATTTCCAGACTAAAATTTAAAGTGAAGCGCCTTGGGCTGTGCGTGCTTGCAGCTCATCCATGTTCTGAGCTTCCATATTCCACTGCAGGGTTGCCATTCTGACAGCAGTGGGCACAAGGAGGCACTAAACACTGAGAGTGGTGCCAGTTCATCATAGGGCATGCTTACACAAGACTGGACCACATTCAAGACACCAGCCACCCTAACCAACGTCCATAGTGAACATGGGAAAGGTGAGCAAAACTGCCTGAGAGAAGGAAGCCAGTTGGGAATTGAATAAATAATCACATTTATAAAGCGCATTTGTAACCTACCAAAGCACTTTACATAGACAGTGGGGAGCCACTTCTACCACCACCATCACCAATGGCAGCGTCCACCACAATCGGTGGGCTCACCACACATTAGCTATTAGGTAGTGAAGAGGTGAGATAGCCATTTAGAGACGGGGATAATTAGGAGTCCTCAATGGACAAGTCCACGATGGGCAGTTTAGCCAGGACATTGGGGTACACCCTCCTCTTTTCAAAAAAGATGCCCAGAGATCTTTTACAACCACAGAGAGGCAGAACCTCAGTTTTACATTTCATCTAAAGAATGGCACCATTTATTCAGCACAGTGTCTCCATCACTGAACTGGGGCATTGGGATTCACACACAGACCACAGAACAAGCACCCTCTGATGGCCACACCAATGCCCAAGCTTTGCCTAGGTGGTCTTCCATTCAAGTCCTGCCTGGGCACAAACATGTTTAGCTTCAGGTGGGTGACCTGTTCTGAACTGCAGGTGGCATGGCTGCTTGAGGTTCAATGCTCCCAATTTTAAATTCAAAATGGACCAAGAATTTTCTGAGGTAAAATAAAACATTAAGGAATGAAGTCTTCACTTACTATAGCGCCTTTCATGGTGTAAACGAGCACAGTGCATCTCACTGGTGAAGGCTTTAGGCCATGGTGCCAGTGACCACAGTCTTGCGTTTTCCAGCAAAGCCCATTAGGCAGGGCAAAGGGAGTGGGTCCAGCTGGAGACATGTATGTTTAGTGGCCATCTTAACAGATGGGTTTCACTAAACCCCAGTGCTTGAAGTGGGCCAGATCTCACCAGTATGGCACTTCTAAAATGTTGCCATTTGGAATACTGGGAGCTTTTCCATACATACCTGCAGCGACTGTAGTTGGGCAGTACCAGCACTTCTCACAACCTCTCGACACTATACAGTATTATGAATCGGTTAGTGCCTCCTGGAAATGGCAGCAGTCTTCACGCCTTTACTCCATGAATCCTGGAGGTGGCATATATGTGTGTGTTGTAAATCTATGATGGAGGATCTGCACTCCAAATACAGCCCCACCCCTGCAAGCATGACATATGTCCATCCACCACCAGATAGCTGTGAAAGCAGAAACACCATGAGCGCTACCTCTTCAATTTTTTCATTTCATGCAATGCTAGATGACATTCCTAACATTCTCAGAACCCCTCAAATTATGGAATCAGTCCTGGTGAAGGTACCAGTCCACTGCGGGGCACACACCTGCAATGAACCAATCTGAAGTCTCCTAACTACATTAAGGCACATGCTAGTGGTTTGGGATGAAGAACTCCACATGGACAAAAACCTGATACAGTACAATATAATTTATTTTTGTATAGCCCAGAATCACACAAGAAGTGGAATTTGAAATCAGGATGTCAATTCCGTGAATCATTGCGCCACCGTGCGGCCTCCAGCGTTTGATCACAAAAAAGAAAGTCGCTGCGAGAGCGAAGAGGCAACCAAATGCTGCGTGCAAACCACGCCATCTTCTGGCAACTCTACGTATTGCAATTAATGGAGACGATACGCGCTCTTACCATGTGTTTTTTAAACATGCAACTTAACTCACTTTAGTTCTATATTGAGATAAACGCAAAATCCTTTAAATAAATAAGGAGTATGTTTTAATATACAGCCTTTCATATATTTACAGAGGTTCAGCTTTACACTTACAAAGCTGTGCGCATTAATAAATGCAACATTCGGCACAAACGCTTGATCACATCAGGCTTTAATCGCTACTGCCGTTGTAATTCTTTTAATGATCTTAAAAATTGGTCATTCACGAGGTCCTCTGTCTCCCATTTCTTGACTAGGACCACGCCCCCTAGTCTCCTTTGCCCAGCAGTCTCAAATTCCAGACAGCGGTGAATCTCCGCGCTCTGCCTCTCCATCGGCCTGAAACTCTCAACGAGTGGACTGATCCGACTGCCCTTTGGTCTTCTACACACATCCGGGACTTCCATCACCCGGTGATTTGGGACATGAGACAATACAAAGGACAAAAATGGTCGCGACTGGCCCAGGAAGCAGCCTTATGGAAGCGTAACGGGCGAAAGAGACCTCGACGCAACTCTGCTCGCAACAGCACAGGCTCGCTGTAAATGCCTCTTGCCCTCTAAATGAAATTCGTTTTCACTCCGCACATAGTCAGTTTACAGTAATAAATGAGACATGGACACAATAATCAGTGCAGTCGTCAGAATTCCAGATGAGCACTGAAGGTTGTGCTTTAAACAGAGCGCGGCCGCCCTCTTGTGGACCTTCTAAGTACTGTTTATAACTAGGCTCTACCAGAAAAGACGACTGCTTAGGAAAGAGAGAGGAACTGAGCACAGAAGGCAGAGGTCTTACAAAGAAGAAATGTGACAAAATGATATCCACATTGAAATTACGGCTAAAGGGCGCCACAGTCTACAATCCAAAGTCTTTCTGGATCAGATTAGATTAACTTTATTAATCCAAAGGGGAAACTTGGATGCATACAGCATCTGACTTATAAAAAGAACAAGGCTAGAAACTCACAGGACAAATTATGCATTCAATCAATACATTAATGTATATTGTGCAGAAATTTCAAAATGATCATAGAGTATCAGCATTTAGTTTGGGGTGCCAGGAGGAAGCACTGAACTGCCTAATAGAGTGCAGAAAAGACCCCTGGAGGGGCTTCTTCACACATATCATAGAATGAGCCTGTGGCTGAAGGTTCTTCAAGACAGCACCTCCTGGAGGGGATGGAGGGGATTTTTCATGATAGCGTCCAGTTTTGCTCCTCTCCTCTTTTCCATAGCAACTTCTAGTGTGTTCAGGATTTGCCCCGTGATGGAGGAGATTTTCTGATAAATTTTTAAACATTTCCAGTAGCTTGCTGCACACATCAAAAGACCTGAGTCTCCTTAGCAAGTCTAGTCTGCTCCAGCCCTTCTTGGGCAAAGCCACTGTGTTGTCAGACTTGTCGAGTTTGTTGTTCATGTGAACTCCCAGGTACTTGTAGCTCTGCACTACTTCCATGCCAACCGCCTGAATGGTGACTGTTATCAGAGGTTCTTTGGCACAATGGAAGTCCACCACCAGCTGTTTTGTCTTACTGATGTTGAAGTATAGGTGGTTCCATCTACACCACAAGATGAAGTCCTCTACAATCCTCCTGTACTCTGACTTGTCTTCATTATTAATGCAGCCCATGATAGAGGAGTCATCAGAAAATTTCTGTTAAATTTTTATAATGAACAATGCCAGCTGATTACTGATTTCATTACTTTAAAAGGATGATTACATGTCTTAAAGGTCGTTAACAATTTTTCTTTGATTTACAAAGCTTAGCGGGCATTGTTGGGGTTACAAATTGCCAATCTTTTCCAGGGCTGGTCACTGTAAGACGTTTGCCAGTTCTCCCTGGTTCTTCATGGGTTTTATTCTCCAGAATCTGCAGTCTTCTGCCACATTAGGTCAACTGGAGACCCCACGAGGACTCTATGTGTCCAAAAGTGTACCCTGTGATGGATTGGCACTTCCCATGACTCAAATGGAATAAGCCAGTCAGGAGATGGCAGGGTACAGAGCACACCCTTACAGCAAGGGCAGGGGATACAAGTGGTGGCAAAGGGGTTCCCCATCAGCCTCCAAGATGAATCTCTCATCTTGTGTGGAGATTCATATCCCACGGGGCTGACAAAAGCAATTAGGAATTATAGCCAGCCAGAAAGCCCTCCTGCTGGGAGAATGAGGGTCATTGGGTAAAAGAGCTTGACAGGCCACATCCATTAGTGGCTCATTTTTGGGGATTCAGATACCAAATTATCTGGGAAGAAAAATAGATTAAAACATAAATAAAAATAATCACACAATTCTAGAAAGGTCCTGGCAGCAGACAGATAAGAACATATGAACATGACTTATACACCAGCTTCAGAATTACCCAGCAGGCCACTCCTGGCAACAGAAGCTGCTAAAATGGCTCCTCTGTTTTCATTTGGAGGCTGGGGAGTTGGGTGCTTGGGCATGGTGGGGTGTAGTGGGTGTATTCACAGGTCCCGGGATCCACTGTCAGGATGGTGTCAGACATGGTAGGAAATCCTCTGCAGATACCGGGAGAGCATGAAAGTCACGCAGGTTAGGTTGAACAGCGACTGGGTGCACAAACAGGCCCTGCATGGATGGGAACTTCATTCAGCGCTGCCAGGACAGGCTCAAAATGACACTCCATTGGAATAAAGAGGTTTGAGAAGGAGACGTTGTTGGCAGGGAGCCGGGCAACATGATAGAATGGCTTGGAGATTTCCTCATCTCGAGGTTCTCCCACCACCACACAAGTGAATCCTCCCATTTTCTGTATCTGCTTACTCCAACACGGCTCACTGGAGATAGTGAGGTACAAGCCAGGAACCAACCTATGCCAGGGCATCATTGGGTACATTCATGAATTGCCAATTTAGAATCTGCAGGATTTCTAGTTTGAAATGAAACCTCTCAATAGGGTTTTTTTTGGGCGTGGGTCTGGGGGCTGGGGGGGGTTTGGGGGGGGGGGGCTTCCCCTTGGCCTGGTCCAGCCGCTTGGGACCTCAGCAATGTGGATCCTACAAGCCCATTGTCTGCACCAATGCCAACAGACAGCCGAAAAACAAGGAAGAGATCAGCCACAACTGCAGTCCAACTGTGCCTACCGCACTCTGTGGAGAACTTTTATTCCTGGGCCGGCAGCAGATTTCATTCAAATCTCAAAACACCTCGCGAGTGCATCTCATGCTGGGAGTACAAAAAGGCCTCCTACTTCTCTTTCCAGCAAGGGTGGCTATTAATATCTGCACACTTGTCGAGGTTGAGTTACATGAGTCGCTCATTTTAGATTTGAAAGGTCCACTTTCTGCAGTATTGGCAGGATGGCTTTCTATTTAAGGGTCAGCTCAGCAATGTGCCACAAGGGAGAATGACCACCATAGAGAGTTCTAGGCTGAAAGAATGGCCACAGCACACCGCTGGCTCCTTTCATGCATCTCAATGTCCAGTAGCCCCAGGGCAGTAACATGAAAGGCACTCCATTAATAAAAGTTAATTCTGAAGAAAAGAAATGAAGAATTCACTTACATCCCAGGTGGCTGCCAATGTCCCCATATTGCTTTTCCAACTGACCAGCATGCCACAGATGTGGTCTGGTGGCACAGATATGCTTGGAAAGACCCACAACTGAGCCAGTAGGCAACACCCACAGACATGAAGAGAATGGTGACACTACATCTTCTGAGACCACCTTGGATTCTGCTCCATTTACCATATCAAGGCTCTGTGGTGACTCTCCACTACCAGATGACAATCCAAACTGTCCTTTCCTTACAGCTTCAATGACAAACCAAAACATATTGGAGACCTTGAGCTCCACTCTCTCTGGTGGCGAAGTCTGGGAGCAGTGGCGTGAGGACATTCAGCCCGAGGCCAGTGACATGCCTTTGTTCCATGAAGCGCTCAATAAAGGTGACCTTCCTGCTGCTTTAAATAACTACTGGCCTGCAGCTCACTCACATATTTGAGGCCAGTCAGAGCCGGCATGCCACTCAGTGTGCCCACCCAACTCCATTTAACGATGGTGTCAAGGCTTAGAGGTGGCAGAACTAAATGACAGTGGTGGCAGAGGTAAAATTCAATTCCCACACATCCTTGTCTTAGAAAGTGAAGGTAAGGGTCTCCTTTAGCAGGTGACCCGGGTGGAACAATAGGGGCTCCTGGCCCAGATGTCAGTTATTCATAGTTAATCTCAAGTTACAGTCCAACATTTGGGCCCCAAGACAAACCTAAGCATCATAATCTACTGAACAAACACAGTCAAGCACAATTTTCCACTCGCACCATGTTAGGTCAAGTCAGGTTGGGGAACGTTGCTGCACCCACCACATGACAAAACAGCTCAGGATCCCAGTTGGAAAACTCCCAGGAAGACATGTGGTCAAGTTCCACCTCTGGAAAAGTCCATCTATCTGCCACAGCCAGGTGTTACGTGGGCATCCCCTTGGCCTGGTCCAGCCGCTTGGGACCTCAGCAATGTGGATCCTACAAGCCAGATCACCCTTGGGGGATCGTGCCAAATGGCCAAAGTGCCATAACTTATGCTCCTCCACAATGCAGTTAATGTGACTTATTTGGGACTCTGTGAGCAACCGCTAATTCAACACAAAGTCAAAGCAGTGGTACCCATAGATACTCTGAAGAGACACAGTCCAGTCTTTATCTCAGGTCACTGGATGGCATCCATGTCTTGCAACCATATAGGAAAACAGGAAGCACCTCCACTCTGCACAGTATTCCAAGTACTGTACTAGTGTAGAGGCAGGACATGGTATCCAGCAACTTCAGGGGATTCCATGAAGTTGCAGGATGTCCCACAGGGTAGCTCAATCAACGGAGTTGAATGCTTTATCTAAATTGACAAAGGCTGTAAAGTAACCCTACTTATATTCACATTTGCGCTTGATGAGAATCCTCAGTGTCAGGATGTGGTTGATAGACCTCTTAGGCATAAAACCAGATTTCTCCAGTTGCTGGTAGGTGAACAAGTGATCATGGATCCTATTGAGGTTGGCTCTAGCAAGGACCTTTCCTCCTGTAGTTGCCGCAATCCAGGTGATCAACCTTCCATTTCCAGAGAGGGACGACAAGTCCCATTATCCAGTCATTTGGGATGATGCCAGTCTCCCAAATGTAAGCAAAGATTGCTTGCAATGCCAGGAGGACAACCTTACCACCAGCCTGGAGAAGTTCATCCTTGATACCACAGATCCCTGTAGCCTTCTCTACCTTTAGCTGGTCGGTCCACCACCTGTGCAATCTCTGTGAGATTTGGTAGTTCACAGATAATTGTTGGATCATCCTCAAGAACTGTGGACTCAGAGGTGCCCATCATCCTAGCCAGAAGATCAGCTTTAAACAGCTGCTCAAAGTAGCCAGCCCAGCAGGTCACAACTGCAACATTATCTGTATGAACTGTTCCATCATCCATCCTGATTGTGACTTTCTGAGGAACAGATTCGGATGTGCATAATGCTTTGATTCCTCTATAAGCAGGATGTGGGTCACTAGACCATAGATATGTGTCACTTGCTCACAGATTCCTCTAACAAATACCTCCTTATCTGTGCTCAGAGCCCTCACAGACCGGAGTTGCAATCAAGCCATGCACTGCAACTCCTCTTGATGATATCCAGGGTGCCCTAGGAGATGAAATATCTCCTTCTGGGAACACCGGCAAAACCAACACGACCCTCAGCAACGTTCAAGGTCTTCTCACAGAAGGTCTCCTACATCACATTAGGATCAGTAGTCACACTTAATTCCTCACATACACTGTTTGCAAACTCATAAGAAACAGCCTGATCTTGGAGTCTAGCCATGTCTAGCCTCATTCTGCTCATATGTGGTAACTTACTGGACCTAAGCTGGATCTTCAGAGTGGCAACAATTCTATGGTCAGAATTCACAAACCGGGCATTTCTGTAGACCCTGCAGTTCTTTAGAAGCCTCCAGTGTCTGCCAACGAGGATGTGATCACAACATCTTCTTGAATTTACATGCAGTGTATGTGCTGCCTATTCACAAGAGAAACGTTCCCAAAAGATGCTGTACAGATGCCAAAATAGGCTCCAGCTCTCCACGTGTCAAACAAATAGCTAATAGGACACTGCAGCATGGCTCTCTGTGCAATTGTAACGATCACAAGGAGAAAGGAAAAGGAGATAGTGGAATACTGGCCAGTGAGTGATGCTAGGCTGCAAATTTTTAGTTGTAAATGAGAACAACTACACACCTAAACAATCTCCGTATGTACACAAGGCTTGTAACTTGGGCGTCAAGCTCCATTTTGTGCTTTGCTGTTGAGACGAGTCATCAATTTATCCAGAACTCTTGCCATAACAGCCAGCGTCCACAGAATGTTGAGGGCAGCTCAGAAAATCATGAAGAATTTGTCCAGTACTGCAAGTTCCATGGAACCTGACAGAGCAGCTTTAAAGAGCGTCGAGCCATGGCTTGGTGTGCACACGGAGGCCCAGTATATGGCTGACTTGCATGTTTTGCTCTCAGCATCAGTGGCTTCTTTTATAAAATATGCTTACGTGCAGAAATGTGTGTCAGCTGTTTCTTACACAAAAGTCGGGATTGAGAAATCAAACTTTGCATGGACAAGGACTAATGAGAGTTAAAACAAGTTTTGATTATCTCTAAGTCCTGCACAGACTTCCTGGTGAATCCAAAGAGCAGTACAATGAAGTGAACCGAAAATACTATTTTACTGCACATTTCAATGACGAGTCAGTCACATTCTGAAGTTCTTGAAACTAATTATATATGTTAGTTGATATGTTCTCTCAATACAGCTGTCTTCAGTGTTGGTAATAACGCTTTATGCATAAGCTTAATGTCAATTACTTTTAGTATGTAGCCTGTCTATTTTGTCATTACAAAGGATGTGCTGTGTGTTGTACAATGTAACTGGCAATGGCAGTGTTAGCTCTTTTGGAGGATTTCACCAAAGACAGGGCAAAGTGTTTACAGGGATCAATAGGTGTGGGGTGGGCGTAGGTCTAAGTCTGCTTGTTGCTACCTCATGCACCCACACGACAGGCCACCTTCACAACCTAAACCTTCTACAGTGCTAAAACTATTAATTCCCACCATTATATAATTTCCACCTATCTGAATATCCTCACCAAAATGACTTTGAACTATCACCACTACCCACAGCATCATTATTGCAACCCTCACTCTCACCCTCTTCAAATATTACTTCACTACTCAATAATATAACCTAAGCCACATTTTAGCTGCAGATATAATCTCAATACCACTAATTGTTCTAACTTGCCGATTACTACCACTTATAATTCTAGCTAGCCAAAATCACATTGCCCATGTAGGACCCAATTAATCAACATTGAATATACAGTGGTGTGAAAAACTATTTGCCCCCTTCCTGATTTCTTATTCTTTTGCATGTTTGTCACACAAAATGTTTCTGATCATCAAACACATTTAACCATTAGTCAAATATAACACAAGTAAACACAAAATGCAGTTTTTAAATGATGGTTTTTATTATTTAGGGAGAAAAAAAATCCAAACCTACATGGCCCTGTGTGAAAAAGTAATTGCCCCCTTGTTAAAAAATAACAACTGTGGTGTATCACACCTGAGTTCAATTTCCGTAGCCACCCCCAGGCCTGATTACTGCCACACCTGTTTCAATCAAGAAATCACTTAAATAGGAGCTGCCTGACACAGAGAAGTAGACCAAAAGCACCTCAAAAGCTAGACATCATGCCAAGATCCAAAGAAATTCAGGAACAAATGAGAACAGAAGTAATTGAGATCTATCAGTCTGGTAAATGTTATAAAGCCATTTCTAAAGCTTTGGGACTCCAGCGAACCACAGTGAGAGCCATTATCCACAAATGGCAAAAACATGGAACAGTGGTGAACCTTCCCAGGAGTGGCCGGCCGACCAAAATTACCCCAAGAGCGCAGAGACGACTCATCCGAGAGGTCACAAAAGACCCCAGGACAACGTCTAAAGAACTGCAGGCCTCACTTGCCTCAATTAAGGCCAGTGTTCACGACTCCACCATAAGAAAGAGACTGGGCAAAAACGGCCTGCATGGCAGATGTCCAAGACGCAAACCACTGTTAAGCAAAAAGAACATTAGGGCTCGTCTCAATTTTGCTAAGAAACATCTCAATGATTGCCAAGACTTTTGGGAAAATACCTTGTGGACTGATGAGACAAAAGTTGAACTTTTTGGAAGGCAAATGTCCCATTACATCTGGCGTAAAAGGAACACAGCATTTCAGAAAAAGAACATCATACCAACAGTAAAATATGGTGGTGGTAGTATGATGGTCTGGGGTTGTTTTGCTGCTTCAGGACCTGGAAGGCTTGCTGTGATAGATGGAACCATGAATTCTACTGTCTACCAAAAAATCCTGAAGGAGAATGTCCGGCCATCTGTTCGTCAACTCAAGCTGAAGCGATCTTGGGTGCTGCAACAGGACAATGATCCAAAACACACCAGCAAATCCACCTCTGAATGGCTGAAGAAAAACAAAATGAAGACTTTGGAGTGGCCTAGTCAAAGTCCTGACCTGAATCCAATTGAGATGCTATGGCATGACCTTAAAAAGGCGGTTCATGCTAGAAAACCCTCAAATAAAGCTGAATTACAACAATTTTGCAAAGATGAGTGGGCCAAAATTCCTCCAGAGCGCTGTAAAAGACTCATTGCAAGTTATCGCAAACGCTTGATTGCAGTTATTGCTGCTAAGGGTGGCCCAACCAGTTATTAGGTTCAGGGGGCAATTACTTTTTCACACAGGGCCATGTAGGTTTGGATTTTTTTTTCTCCCTAAATAATAAAAACCACCATTTACAAACTGCATTTTGTGTTTACTTGTGTTATATTTGACTAGTGGTTAAATGTGTTTGATGATCAGAAACATTTTGTGTGACAAACATGCAAAAGAATAAGAAATCAGGAAGGAGGCAAATAGTTTTTCACACCACTGTACATCTCATTATTAGTATCATTTCAAGCACTTCTCATTTTAGCTTTTAGTGCAAATGAAATCATGTTGTCTCTCTATTATATAAAAAAATCCTGGGATGAGATGAAACGTTTTCAGAGAGGTAATTTCAAGTCCAGTGAGACAAGACTTTGTGCCAAGAGACTCAACCACACCCATGGTCCACTCACCTTTCATTCGTCTGAATGCTATGGACAGACACAGTTCCTGTGATCTCAGCTCTTATAAATTTTTACGTGTTCCTCATTTTAATGCAAGACATACAATCTATTCATTTCCTTCAATGTAGTCCTTTTCTGGACAATACTTTTATACATTCTAGATGAAACATCAACAACTAAGTGAAGAAGAAAGGGCAACACATCAAAAAGAGGCCAAAAAGTGTTGGAGAGAAAAGAATTCAAAAAAGAACAATAATAATCTAAGTGCAAATTCAGAAAATAAGGAAAGTTATAATCAGCCCAGATCTTAAACCAGAGACTTGTAGATCGTCTAATTCGTGTTGCCATCAGGGAAATGTAGTGTTTCTTCCCAATGAAGAGGCATATCCATGAGATTTAAAATATTTGTTATTTGGTGAAAATGAAATCCACAAACACTACAGGCAACATATCCAAATCTATAATAATTTGTTTCCGTTCACATCATTCAATGCTCAAAACATAGATTTACACGAGTCAGGACCATACACTATGAGAATCTGTGGTCCCGCAACAATTAAATTTTGAAAAAACCACAATTCGGTCAGGTTTATATTTATGATCACAGAGAAGCGATGCAACATAGAATCGAAAGAGTTAAACGATTGGAAATATTAGAAATTCTACAGCCAATAATGGATACAAATCCATATGTCCAAAAGTATCGCACTTTACACGAAATTTATCTGAAAAACACAGACAAAGAAGTTTTCTTGGATTTCTATATGAATCCGAAAGATCACGCTTGCATATGTAATAAACCAACTTGGAACGAAATGTCAGTAATAATAGTTTCAAAAGACGGAGATATCAAAAACGGAGTTGATATTCGTGTTCATCCAAAAGCACAGCACGATTCGTCGTAATCGGCAGACCTGGGAAATGACTAGCGCGTAGGGCCCACACGGGGCTTTCCATTTTGTTCTCCCATTCGCAGTCATAGGGACCATATCCAATTTCTACATGACACTGGATCTAACAATCCAGTTGGAATTAACTTGGATGCCGATAAAATTCCATTTTACCATTACTACACTTTCAAAGACCTTTTAGGATTAATCATCCTATTACTAGGACTAACAATACTAGACTTATTCTCACCCACGTTACTAAATGACCCAGAAAACATTACCCCTGCCAACCTCCTAAATAATCCCCCACATATTAAACCAGAATATTTTCTATTTTCCTACACCATATTACGTTCTATTCCAAATAAACTAGGAAGAATGCTAGCTTTATTATTCTCCATTATTATTCTAATGCCAATTCCATTCCTTCACATATCCAAAATCCATGGTGCAACAATCTGCTATTCTTCAAAATTCTCCTGAAAATCCAAGCAGTTGATGTGTTAGTACAAACCTGAACTGGAGGACAGCCAGTTAAAGATCCATACATTGTAATTGGCCAAGGGACCTCAATTCTATACTTCCTTATTTTCCTTATATTAATACCAGTATCAGAATTGCTTGAAAACAAAATACTTAACTGCTACTGCCCAAGTAACTTAAAAGCCAAAGTGTTGGTCCTGTAAACCAAACATGAAGGTTAAATTCCTTCCTTGGGCTTTCAAAGGGAAGACACTTTAACTCACCCCTTTAACTCACAAAACTAAAATTCTCCCTAAACTACACTTTGTTCAACTATGTACGAATATAAGACTAAATATGTAAACACACATTAAATTATTGCCTACATGAACCATTAACCTATATAAGAACACTAGCAAAATACCACGCTTCGCAGCGGCGAAGTACTGCTTTCAAATTTTAAATAATAAATTGAGGGAAAATGTACCAATAATTATTTGTTAAGGATCTCTTTGTATACCACGTTGTCAGTTCGCCCCTCCGGTTGTAATATGACCAAGCTGTGCGCTGAGCTTACTCTTGAGCATGCAATGTACAGTTGGCCATGTGAAAAGCAATCTTGCCTCAAATCAATGCCAACCTTTTGTAGGGTCTGTCCCTGAGACTTATTAATTGTCATTGCGAAGCAGAGCCTTACTGGAAATTGGAGGCATTTGAATTGAATCAGAGGGTATAACGGGGATGCGAGGAATAAAAACTCTCTCCCCTGAGCCACCGCCAGTAAAAATAGTTGCCTCAATTAGGTTCTTTTGCAGGCATGTGACCTGAAGTCTCGTGAGACCTGAAGTTTCAGTGGCTGAAAATTTCTTAGTAACATTATTGGTGCCCCAACCTTCAAAATTAGATTATGCTCAGGAGTGCCTGGAGGATTCAGAGTGTGGACCGAGCTGCAGGCTATGGACGTATATATGTACGTAAGTAGGATTCAGTTAGCGTTGGGAACCCGCGTACCAAATTTCTTGAAGATGGGCCCATTAAGTAACAAAGACCGTTGGAAAGTTCAATATGGCGGCCGACAGTGGTGTCATACCACCAAAATAAGTATGTACATCGGTTTCGGTTAGCGCAGGGAAGCCGCCTACCAAATTTCGTGAAGATGGGGCCATAAATAAGAAAGTTTAACATGGCGGACGTTGTTGACCGTTATGATCATTACATGTAGAATTTTGAAATGAAACCTGCTTAACTTTTGTAAGTAAGCTGTAAGGAATGAGCCTGCCAAATGTCAGCCTTCTACCTACACGGGAATTTGGAGAATTAGTGATGAGTGAGTCAGTGAGTGCTTTGCCTTTTATTAGTATAGATGTATATGTGTATGTATATATGTGTGTGTGTGTATATATATATATATATATATATGTGTATGTATATACTGTGTATATATACTGTATATATATATATATATATATATATATATATATATATATATATATATATATATATATATATATATATATATAGATATATATATATAGATATATATATATGTGTGTGTATGTGTGTGTGTATATATATATATATATAATATATACAGTGGAACCTCGGTTCACGACCATAATTCGTTCCAAAACTCTGGTCGTAAACCGAGTTGGTCGTGAACCGAAGCAATTTCTCCCATAGGATTGTATGTAAATACAATTAATCCGTTCCAGACCGTAGAAACTGTATGTAAATATATACATTTTTTTTGTTTTTAAGCACAAATATAGTTAATTATACCATAGAATGCACAGCGTAATGGTAAACTAAATGTAAAAACATTGAATAACACTGAGAAAACCTTTAACAACAGAGAAAACTAACACTGCAATAGTTCGCGCTATAGTGCTAGGAACCGCTCTCGCTAAAAACACTTTTTTTAATGAGTTTTAAGCACAGGGGAAAAAAGGAACATTTGAAAAATCCGTAATTTAATAAACCACCAAGAAAAGTAACATTGCAACAATGCAGGCTACGAACCGATCACTGGAAACAGAACTGAAAACAAAAACAAGCCTTCTCTAACTTATGCGTCCCTCAATCGCTCTGTGTGTGTGTGCGTGCGTCTCTCTTTTGCGAGCCTGGAGCGCCTGTGTGTATCTCTCTAGCGCTCCTGTGTGTGTGCACGCCTCTCTCTCCCCCGCCTGTGTGTGCGTGCGTCTCTCTTTTGCGAGCCTGGAGCGCCTGTGTGTGTTGTCACGCTTGGGTCACAGATTTGCACAGAGACACAGGAGGTTGTAGAAAAAAAGGAACTTTATTCAAAGCACTGCAAACAAACATTTGTCTCTTTTCAACAGTTTAAACGTGCTCCATGACAAGTCAGAGATGACAGCTCCGTCAGTAGCACAGATTGTCTGAGAGAGAAACCAGGAGAAGCAAGCAACCAATTTAACAAACTGAAAGAAGCCCGTGCAGGCTTTTTAAGAAGGCGGAGCACCGCACGAGAGGCATATTACGCGACAGAGCCGGCAAGAAAGGAAAGGAGGAATGTGAAGGTAGTCTGTCCATGTTTCTTAGGGGTTTTCCCAGGGGCGTCTGTATTCTCTGGGGGTGCGATCAGCTTTGCAGCTCACAGTGTGTCTGTCTAGAGCGCTCCTGTGTGTGTGCGCACACGCCTCTCTCGCGCGTGCTCCTGTGTGTGTGTGTGTACAGCCCTCTGTCTCTTGCGCTGCCTCTCTGTGTGTGTGTGTGCGTGTGCGCGCGCTCTCTCTCTCTCGCTGCACAGGAAATGCACAGGGAGAGAATGAACATCAACAAACCGAAAGGGAACCTGGCTTGTTCGTATACCGAGTGTTTGGTCGTGAACCGAGGCAAAAGTTTGGCGAACTTTTTGGTCGTAAACCGAGTTGTACGTGTGCCGAGACGTTCGTGAACCGAGGTTCCACTGTATATATATATATGATATATTATATGGTTTTGGCAGCCAAGCGCTTTTTTTCCAACCTAGAAGACGTCTCTTGAGATCCGTTTAATCGCCTCGTTTCCTGCACCGAGTCATCTCCCCTTTTATGAGTGACTGTGTTAGTCGCCGTACTTCGTACAGGTCTTTGAACGCACTGAATACTTGTAACTGGTGTCGCCCGTCGGCTACTTTCGACAGGGAATGGAAGCAATTGTCGAGTAACAAAAATTATTTGTAAGTGATTTCGCATTGAAGAAATAGTAAAAACTTGATCACTTGGGTCAATACCTAAAGACATACACACAGCAAATGCAATTGAGAATACACCAGAATCTGTATGATTTAATTGTTGCAGTGTGTCTTCATAAACTATGGGAGGTTTGTAAGGAAACAAAGCATGAAGGAAACGAAGCTGCTCTTCGGTGAGGTTGAATTTTTTATCAGCGTTTAAACTGTCATAGACATGAATTCCAGCACCATCATAATAGGTACACACCCAGTGAGTCACTCGTTCAGTAGCTGCAGAAGGTAATATTTGAATATGTTTTGCATTTTGTGGAATATGCATTATAGGTATGTCAGGAGTCCACATTAGCAAAACTTTTTGAGGTTGGAAAATTGTATGCGCAGCTAAAATTTCGTTGAATTTGCTCATGTGATCTGTTGATAAATAATCATTATTTACCAACTCTTTCATTGCAAAATCTGACAGTGGTAAGGTCACTCCTTCCATAACACTAAACACAAACACTAAGTAGACACTAACACTAAAAAACGGCAACACCGCCGGGAAGAACACTAAATGAGATATAATAAAGAAGTTTAGTAAACTTTTACTTTAACTGCTTTATTATAGCAGGTGAGGGGACGCTGGTGCACGCTTGTTGTTGCCACTCCTCCCTGTTAACAACACTTTTCACAAAATTCGCCTTAATTCTGCACTTTCTTATGCTTGTTTTATTTCGTTTATTGTACGTATAGTTCGTGGATACAGCTGACTCGAATTGCATGGATTTGGCTTAATATTTACAGATTTTATGGACTCCACTTTACTGGGAACAGCTGTCTGTGGATCACGGGACGAGACCTACGAACATTTCTTTGTACTTGGCGATCTAGCACCTCAGGATGATCTGTCTCCGTGATTATATTCGCTATGCTGATCTGCTCCCGTTTCATCTTACAGTACCCTATGATCGGGAACTGATCTGATGTTCATACTAACCTGGTTTATGGCTTATGGCTCCGGGGCGATCATGCCTGAAATTACCAAGCGTTACTGTTTATGGCTTTGTATTGGAACATCCAAATCCTGCTTCCTCCTCCTGCTGTTCTTTCTGCTGCTTGCTATCGCCACTCACCTACGCTACCACACCCGCCTGTCCCACCGGCTCCGTTGTGCTGTGCTGCTTCTACACTGCTATCAGCTAAGAATCACTCACTATTTTAGCGCTTTGAGTACTGAGAAAAGCGCTATATAAATGTAATGAGTTATTATTATTAAACACTAAAGCACAAAAACGAAGTAGAAAGTAACACTAAACCGCAACACCGCCGGGAGCACCGGCACACCGTGTCTACTAAACACTAAGAAACACTAAAGGAAAAAATACTATTCAGTAAGTACCGTGTCTACTAAACAGTAAATCAGTAAAGGAGAAAGGACTAACCGCGTCAGCTGCGGAGCTCAGCTCGGAGCGAAATGAAGTGAATGGGAGGGGAGATGATCATGTGACTCCCCCACCTGCCTTAACTCTCCATCCCTCCACAAACATAGTCTCTCGGATCCCAACTCTCCTTTGCACACCGCATCTACTAAACACTAAGAAACACTAAGTAGAAACACTAAAGGAAAAAATACTATTCAGTAAGCACCGTGTCTATGAAACAGTAAAGGAGAAAGGACTAAACACTATGGAAAAAGAACGGCAAGACCACGTCAGCTGCGGAGCTCAGTTCGGAGCAAAATGAAGTGAATGAAATGAGGTGAATGGGAGGGGAGATGATCACGTGACTCCAACACCCACCTTAACTCTCCATCCCTCCACAAACACAGCCACATGGATCCCAACTCTCCTTTATAGATATAGATAACACCATAATAGAAAAGTGCATGTATAAAAAATTCAACATAAAATTCTACCCCTTATAACCATTACATAATAATTAACTATCTTTGAACTACATAAATAATTCACATTATCTAAATACATAAACCATTAGCTATCATTATCCTTAAAATATTATAATCAAAATATATGCTACATAATAATAATAATTCTTTACATTTATATAGCGCTTTTCTCACTACTCAAAGCACTCACATGAGCTCCATCAAGACCAGCTAATCAAGTATAATCACACTAAACCCATATAATGGAAACTAACAATAAATTAATAAAGTACATATATGTAGTAAACATCCATGAAACTAGGACATAAATTAAACCCTACTATATACTGAAGGTCACCATTCAGGTGACTCATACAGTCTCATAATAATAAACTAATTCTTACATTCAATTCTCTTGTCCGGAGTGTAACTACCATCCTAAACGGTACTACCTTAACATATTCATCATTATAATCAATGACATATATTGTTGAATAAACTTATGTTCCATTCCAGAACCTTTGGTTCCTATTTCAGGTCCATAAATAGCTTATACCCCATTTCCCAGGCACTAGTGAGTGTACAGAACATTTGCTCTCCTGGCATGTGACATGGCTTAAACAGTCCTCGTATGTTCAGCAATGAGCTTGTTTAGCCTCACTTTCCATATTAGTCACTTTCATCACCTTGCCAGTGTTTGGCTATTCAGATTCTCGGTCAAGACCCAGTACATTTACTTTGCTTATGACTTGATTATCCAACCTTGAATGGCATAGATTTCCATATTTCTCTAACTGTTAATTGTTGGACATAGCTAATTTTACATTCCTTGGTGTTTCCTTAATAAACTGAAAAATCAAAACACAAAAATAGCCTAAAACTCCCTACCCCCTTAAAAAAGATGTTTATTGAACTTTGGCTAAAACCCCAAAGACAGGAAATTACCTGGAAATGCAAGAGAATGGAGTCATTGCAAATATCGTCTCAAAGACACATGATATTCTATATGGTGTTCCACAAGGCTCTATCCTGGGTCCGCTGCTCTTCTCTATCTACATGCTTCCATTAGGTCAGATTATCTCAGGGCACAACGTGAGCTACCACAGCTATGCTGATGACACACAGCTGTATTTATCAATAGCACCTGATGACCCCAAATCTCTTGATTCGCTAACACAATGTCTAACCTGTATCTCAGAATGGATGAATAGTAACTTTCTCAAATTAAATAAAGAAAAAACCGAAATCTTAGTGATTGGCAATAATGGATACAATGAGGCTATTAGAAATAAACTGGATGCATTAGGATTAAAAGTCAAATCGGAGGTAAAAAGCTTAGGGGTAACCGTTGATTGTAATCTGAATTTTAAATCGCATATTAATCAGATCACTAGGACAGCATTTTTTCACCTAAGAAACATAGCAAAAGTTAGATCTCTTATACCATCGAAAGATGCAGAGAAATTAGTTCATGCGTTTGTTTTCAGTCGGCTAGATTACTGTAACGCACTCCTCTCAGGACTACCCAAAAAAGACATCAATCGTTTGCAACTAGTGCAGAATGCAGCTGCTAGAATCCTTACCAGGAAAAGAAAATCCGAACACATTTCTCCAGTTTTGATGTCACTACACTGGTTACCTGTGTCATTCAGAATTGACTTTAAAATTCTGCTTATGGTTTATAAAGCTTTAAATAATCTCGCCCCGTCTTATATATCGGAATGTCTGACACCTTATATTCCAAATCGCAACCTCAGATCCTCAACTGAGTGTCTCCTTAGAATTCCAAGAACAAAACTTAAAAGAAGTGGTGAGGCGGCCTTCTGCTGTTATGCACCTAAAATCTGGAATAGCCTGCCAGTAGGAATTCGCCAGGCTAATACAGTGGAGCACTTTAAAAAACAACTGAAAACACATTATTTTAACATGGCCTTCTCATAACTTCACTGTAATTTAATCCTGATACTCTGTATATCCAATTCATTATAATAACTATTCATTCAAAATCTGTACTAACCCCTACTCTCTCTTCTGTTTCCTTTTCCGGTGTCCTATTGGTGGTGACTTGTGCCACCACCATCTACCCAAAGCACCATGATGTTCCAACAATGATGGATGGATTAAAAGCCAGAAGTCTGTATGACCATCAGCATCAAGTGACTCCGTGAAAAACCCGAACTACAAAGAGGACTATTTCATTTATGTTAGGTAGAATGCCCAAAGGGGACTGGGCGGTCTCGTGGCCTGGAACCCCTACAGATTTTATTTTTTTCTCCAGCCTTCTGGAGTTTTTTTTTTGTTTTTTCTGTCCACCCTGGCCATCGGACCTTACTCCTTTCTATGTTAACTAATGTTGTCTTATTTTAATTTCTTATTTTGTCTTTTATTTTTCTTCTCTTCATTATGTAAAGCACTTTGAGCTACTTTTTGTATGAAAATGTGCTATATAAATAAATGTTGTTGTTGTTGTCTTGTAGTGTTCCTTTCACCGCGAGCTAGTGTAGGTTACCCTCAAAGCATTACACTGAAAATATTAAGAAGTCCCACAAGCACAAAGATTTGGTCCTAGTCATCTTTTATCATTTTTTAACTAAGCTTACACATGCAAGTATTTGCACTCCAGTGAGAATGCCCTTAATCTTCCTAGTAGAAGACAAGGAGTGGGCATCAGGCACACGTTCACAGCCCAAAATGCCATGCTTTGCCATATCCTCATGGGATTTCAGCAGTGATAAATATTAGGCAATCAGTGAAAACTTGACCTAGTTATAGTTGAAAGAGCCGGCAAAATTTGTGCCAGGCACCACAGTTATAAGAGGGGCTCAAAATGGTAGTTATTCAGCAGAAAGCATGGTTAAGAGGTATAACTAAAAGTTGAGAAAATATTTTTAAGCTGTTACACACTGCTAAATTTGTGAGGAACAATAACGAAAGTTACTCTTTATTGAACTCACAAAAACTACGACACAAACTGGGATTAAATACCCCACTATGGTTGGATGTAAACTAACGTGGTCTCACACCTAAGCCGTTACTACAAGCACAAGCTTAAAACCCAAAAGACTTAGGGGTGCTTCAGAACCACCTAGAGGAGCCTGTTCTATAAATGATAACCCTCATTAAACCTCACCACTTCTTGCATTTAAGCCTATATACCACCATCGTAAGCATAGCTTTTGAAAGACTGTACATGTAAGGTCAAGGTGTAGCTTATGGTGGGAAGTAATGGATGAGGGCAGTAAAGTATAAGCCTTCAATTCATTTACTTCTAATAGGCTAGGATGTGCCCATGTGATGCTGACTCCAGATGCCAGGAGAACTGCAGTGTTGAACAGGGGAATTTCAAGGGTTTTGGGGCCAATGCCTGTTGGTGATTATACTCCACCAACTCCAGGGGTAGAGGCCAGGCCTGTTTGGCAGAAAGCTCAGAACAAGCCGTGTAAGAAGAATGCCTCTGATGTAATAAATAAAATTATTCCATATCGAAGACCTTTTTGTACTGGGGAAGTGTGGTGGCCTTGACAAGTTCCCTCACATATAATATCTTGTCATCATTGAATTATAGCTAAAATTATTAGTAATAGGCCTGTTGCTAGTAAGATTATTGATTTAAAGTGTAATCATACAGCTAATCGTGATGTTATTTATAGGGCGGCCACTATTCATGTGCTTGGTGGGTCATTAGACGTTTTCTTGTAAATATGGGCTTGGGAGTAGAACAAATACATCTGCTTGAATTATGGCAATACTGTAGTGATTTCTAGAATAGTCAATAAGACTGGAATAGTAAAGTTGATGGCAGCAAGAGTGGGTATATAGGATAGTAGAACAAATGTCACTGTGGAGATCAGTTGAATTAGAAAGTGGCCGGTGGTTAGATTAGCTGTTAACTGGACTCCCAGGGCAAGTGGATGAATAAATAGGCTAATTGTCTCGATGATTATTAGGACTGGAATCAAGGGGGTTGTGATGCCTTCTGGTAAGAGGTGAGCTATAGAATGTATTGGTTGATTTCATAATCCAATGAGTACAATGGCTAGTCATAGTGGTACAGCAAGTGCTATGTTTACTGATAATTGGGTGGTTGGTGTAAATGTATATGGTAGTAAGCCAAGAAGGTTTAATACCAGTAGGAACAGGGGTGATGCAGTTAGAATGAGGGCTCATTTGTGGGCTCCTACGTTTAGCAGCAGTAGTAGTTGATTTCTAGCACGTTTGCAACAAATCAGACTTGGGTAGCAATTAGTTGGTTATTAACTCATCATTTACATGGCGTTTGAAGTAGTAGTCATGGGAAAACTATTGCAATAGCAATTGCAATTATTGGGATGCCTATTAATGTTAAGCTAGCAAATTGATCAAAGAAGTTTAGTGTCACGGTCAGAATCAGGTTTCTAATTGAAGGCTTTGTGTGTCCTGTGTTGTAGGTTCATTGGGGTTTTTCTCAGAAGTGATTTTATTTGGCATTACTACTAAAAGTATTATTCATGTACAGTGGTGTGAAAAACTATTTGCCCCCTTCCTGATTTCTTATTCTTTTGCATGTTTGTCACACAAAATGTTTCTGATCATCAAACACATTTAACCACTAGTCAAATATAACACAAGTAAACACAAAATGCAGTTTGTAAATGGTGGTTTTTATTATTTAGGGAGAAAAAAAATCCAAACCTACATGGCCCTGTGTGAAAAAGTAATTGCCCCCTGAACCTAATAACTGGTTGGGCCACCCTTAGCAGCAATAACTGTAATCAAGCATTTGCGATAACTTGCAATGAGTCTTTTACAGCGCTCTGGAGGAATTTTGGCCCACTCATCTTTAAAAATTGTTGTAATTCAGCTTTATTTGAGGGTTTTCTAGCATGAACCGCCTTTTTAAGGTCATGCCATAGCATCTCAATTGGATTCAGGTCAGGACTTTGACTAGGCCACTCCAAAGTCTTCATTTTGTTTTTCTTCAGCCATTCAGAGGTGGATTTGCTGGTGTGTTTTGGGTCATTGTCCTGTTGCAGCACCCAAGATCGCTTCAGCTTGAGTTGACGAACAGATGGCCGGACATTCTCCTTCAGGATTTTTTGGTAGACAGTAGAATTCATGGTTCCATCTATCACAGCAAGCCTTCCAGGTCCTGAAGCAGCAAAACAACCCCAGACCATCACACTACCACCACCATATTTTACTGTTGGTATGATGTTCTTTTTCTGAAATGCTGTGTTCCTTTTACGCCAGATGTAACGGGACATTTGCCTTCCAAAAAGTTCAACTTTTGTCTCATCAGTCCACAAGGTATTTTCCCAAAAGTCTTGGCAATCATTGAGATGTTTCTTAGCAAAATTGAGACGAGCCCTAATGTTCTTTTTGCTTAACAGTGGTTTGCGTCTTGGACATCTGCCATGCAGGCCGTTTTTGCCCAGTCTCTTTCTTATGGTGGAGTCGTGAACACTGACCTCAATTGAGGCAAGTGAGGCGTGCAGTTCTTTAGACGTTGTCCTGGGGTCTTTTGTGACCTCTCGGATGAGTCGTCTCTGCGCTCTTGGGGTAATTTTGGTCGGCCGGCCACTCCTGGGAAGGTTCACCACTGTTCCATGTTTTTGCCATTTGTGGATAATGGCTCTCACTGTGGTTCGCTGGAGTCCCAAAGCTTTAGAAATGGCTTTATAACCTTTACCAGACTGATAGATCTCAATTACTTCTGTTCTCATTTGTTCCTGAATTTCTTTGGATCTTGGCATGATGTCTAGCTTTTGAGGTGCTTTTGGTCTACTTCTCTGTGTCAGGCAGCTCCTATTTAAGTGATTTCTTGATTGAAACAGGTGTGGCAGTAATCAGGCCTGGGGGTGGCTACGGAAATTGAACTCAGGTGTGATACACCACAGTTAGGTTATTTTTTAACAAGGGGGCAATTACTTTTTCACACAGGGCCATGTAGGTTTGGATTTTTTTTTCTCCCTAAATAATAAAAACCATCATTTAAAAACTGCATTTTGTGTTTACTTGTGTTATATTTGACTAATGGTTAAATGTGTTTGATGATCAGAAACATTTTGTGTGACAAACATGCAAAAGAATAAGAAATCAGGAAGGGGGCAAATAGTTTTTCACACCACTGTAAATACTAGGATAGCAAATCACGGGTCTGGATTAAATTGGGGCATCCATTGAGGGCGGATGGAAATCAACAAGTTTTAGATTAAAAGGCTAATGCTATACCCTATTAGCTTCTCAATGAGGATTCTGCTAGTATTGATAAGGTTCAAGATTCGAAATGTTTGATGGCCGTTGATTTAACTGCAATAGGCATGAAGCTGTGATTTGCACCGCAGATTTCAGAACATTGGCCAAAGAATACTCCTGGTTGGGTGACAATGAATGTAACCTGATTTAGCTGTCCTTGCACAATATATATGTTTAACCCTAATGATAGAAATGCTCAAAAATGAAGTACATCTTCAAATAAGGGATTCTAGTGAAACAACTATTCGATTGTCTGTGTCTAGTAGACAAAACTGCCCAGGCGTTAAGTCTTGGGTGGGTACTATGTATGAGTCAAAGTTTAAGGTATTGTGGTTTATATATTCATAGCTTCGATATCCTTGATGGCCTGTGGCTTTAATTGTTAGATGAGGGTCATTAATTTCATCTATTAGGCAGAGGATCTGTAGCGATGGAAGAGCAATGGTAATTATTACTAATGCTGCCATAACTGTTCAGACATTTTCAATTTCTTGAGTGTCTAGGAGGTGTTTGTTAGTTTTATATGAGACTGCAGCTGTAATAATAGAAAGTACTAATGTACTAATCAGAAAGACAATTAATAATGTGTGGTCATAAAAGTGTAATAATAGGGAGGATTTGTCTTGGAATCCTCATTGTGTTGGGTGGGTCATTGGCTTAGTTTAGATCAAGATGTACAATACTGGTCAGAAGTTTTTCAGTCTTTATGGAAATGCACACAGTTTAATGACTAAATGTTTTATGAAATCAAAGCAGAGAACAAACAAACAATGGCAAATAAAAAAATAAGTCAAAGCATTATTAAGTGTACAAAATTCTATTCAAATTTTCAATTCATCAAAGTAGTCACCTTTTGTTGGTATAATAGTCAAACTGTGGTGACCCTTTTGATTCAGAATGCCAATCACTCTGCCTCCAGCCAAAGTACCCCAGACCATCACACTTCCTCCTCCATGTTTGACAGTTGGTGTCACACACCGAGGAATCATCTTTTCATAAGCTCAACAGCTTACAAACACCCTTCATGATGAACCAAAGATTTCAAATTTTGATTCATCGGTCCATGAGACTTCTTTCTAGTGTGCAGCAGTCCACAGCTGGTATTTCAGGGCCCTATTTTGTCCTTTTAGGAATGTCTTTCTTACTGCCATTCACCCTGTCAAACCTGCAGCACAAAGTCTCCTCTTCGCACTAGAAACTGAGACTTGCCTTAATGACTACTGCTAAGCTGTGCTTGAAGCTGTTGTGCTGTGAGGCATCAATCACACAAGCTGATGACCCTCAGAAACTTGTCTTCTGATTGGGTTGTGACTTTGAGTCTACCAGATCTCTTCCTATCAGAGTTTCTTCCAGTTTCCAGTGGCGTTGGACTGTGTAGGACACCACTGTACTCACTGACAGTTTTTTTTTTCTCAAAATAAAATGACTAAACTTCTAAGGATAATAATGCTCTGCCTTATTTTATTTGTTAATTGCCATTATCATTGGAATATTGTCCAAGTAGTACTGCAGAAGGTGTAGTAACACAGTATGTATCAACTCTGCCTTAAGACAAACATTGGGGTTTTTAGTAATCAACAGAATTTCACCTTTCACTCCAAATCGTAGCCTTAAATCTTCAAATGAGAGTCTGCTTAATAATTCCAAGAGCCAAACTTAAAATAAGTGGTTAGGCGGCTTCTGCTGTTATGCACCTAAAACCTGGAATAGTTTACTGATAGAAATTTGCCAGGCTAATATGGTGGAGCACTTTAAAAAACTGCTAAAAAGTTTTAACATGGCTCATTGAATTATCATTTTTATCATGGCTCCGCAATCCATACTAATCCCTACTGCCACTGCTGTTCGTTTTACGGTTTCTCTGTTGTGGCAATCTGCGCCACCACCACCTGATCAAGGCACCATGCAGTTGCTATATTGCTAGATTGACGGTCAGAGGTCCACATGACCATCATCATCAATTTTTTTCATGTGAAGCTTGAAAACTATGAGGACTGATTTAGATCATTTATGTTAGGTAGTGGTGGCTGGGCGGTGTCATGGCCTTGGAACCCCTGCAGATTTTGCTTTTTCTCTCCATCCCTCTGGATTTTTTTTGTTTTTTCTGTCCTCTCGGCCATCGAACCTTACTTTACTCTTTGTTATTTAGTATTACCTAATCTTATTTTTATTTTTACATTTTTATTGGTTAGAAACTTTTCTTTCTTCATCTTCTAAAGCAATTTGAGCTACATCATTCGTATGAAAATGTGCTATATCTACTCTATATATATAAAATCCTAAGCCTAAAAGTGCAACGATTTTGTGCAACGATTTTATGTGACGTTTTTATGTGACTTTTTAGTCATGTTTTAAATCTGGCTTAATTTAAAACTTTCATATATATGTTTGGTATCATTCTTTTCAGAATTTATCTAACTTTATTGTGATGTTAGATTTTCCGATTCTTACTCCGTTTTTAAATTATGAAGTAAAAACTATTAAGAACTCACGAGACTTTGTGCCAAGAGATTTAACCACGCACGGGGCTGTAAATAAAAGACAAAAATTAGGACAGCTGCTATACAGGCTTTTAAATGTTCGAAGCACTGCGTGAGATGGAGATCACAAGCCAGCAGCTGATCGAGCAAATAGGATGTAAAAACATGTTTCCCATTGTATCACCGTTTAAGAGGGGGTTTCAGAGGAGCGACTGCGTCTCCTTGAGGTGTGTTCAGCCCCCCTCTTCGCAACACGAGCGGCAGAGACGCGAATTGGCTTGAGCATAGCGCAGGCCGGGGGGGTTAGCGAGCAAAGCGAGCAGGGGGCAAACCCACAAGTATTTAAATGTTTTTATTGTTGTTGTTATAAAGAAAATTATAATGAAAGCATTAGTGGTAGCAATAACATAAATCTGATAATTTCCTATTAGGGCTCCCTGTTGGCCAAGCTCTGCGTGAATTAGGAGACTCGGTGCATTCCCTTACTTCCTAGGCAAATACCAAAAGTCATGTACAGGTTGAGAATACCTTTGTGATTAGTTGAAAAAAGCCAGCAAGTGATTGTCACAGGTAAGATAGCTGAGCGAGTAAGCGGCAGGTTGTGGCCTCGTAAAGGAAAGTTCAACTCCTTCTCTTATCACAGCCCTGTAGTGAAGACTACATGCAGGACTGCACATCCGGAGACGTAAGCCAACTCCTACCAGCGGGAGGAAGGCTAGGTGGAAGCTTGCCAGTTAAAGCTTTTATCTGTTAACTAAATGTATGTAGGATCAAAGCCTACTCATATAGAAGGGTTTTAGCTTAAGTAAAGTGCTTGAGTTGCATTCAAAAGATGTGCGATAAAGTCCTGCAAATCCTAAATGTGGCAGGAGTTAGAGGATCTTAACCTCTAACCTCTAAACAGAGCTTTGAAGGTGAAGGCTTTTGGTTTAATTGATCTAATCTCCTAGAATCGTGTAAAAATGGTGAGGGTTATTGGAAGTTCAGTAATTGTTAGAATAGTGATGACTGATATAATTATAGAGGTTTTAGTTTTATTAGTTCAATTTAATGTTAGGGTGGGGGGGTATTAGGTATAATAGTTACAGATAGCATATATGAAAGTTGGAGATTGAAGAATAGGCTTAGCAGGGCAGAGAGGGTCAGTAGTGTGGCGGTGAATGTTAGTTCTTGCTTAGCAGGTTCATGTAAGATTAAACATTGAGGTATGAATCTCGGTAATGGAGGAAGGCCACCTAGTGATAATAGGGAGGTGGCTATTAAAATAGGTAATTTCTATCAGTTTGTGGCTAGGGTATTAGTACTAGTGGAGTTGAGGGTTTTATAAATATAGTTGATGTTATATTCTAAATTGGCCCTAGTGTGTGCTTGGTGGGTGGGTCTGTTTGTGTGTGTCCTGCGGTGGGTTGGCACCCTGCCCGGGATTGGTTCCTGCCATGTGCCCTGTGTTGGCTGGGATTGGCTCCAGCAAACCCCCATGACCCTGTGTTTGGATTCAGCGGGTTGGATAATGGATGGATGGATAGTTGATGTTATAATAATATAGAACAGGGGTTCTTGAGGTCTGTGAACCCCTAGGGGTCCATGGATGGTTTTCAGGGGGTCCGTGAGGGTCAGATAAAAATTAACAATTATATTCACTATACAGCCCAGTACTGTTAATTTAGAGTAGATGGTAGATGTAGTAGTAGTAGTAGTAGTAATCATAGTAGATAACATTGTAGTAGTAGATTTGTTTTAATTTGCACAAGAGGATTGTATTTTATAATTATAATGAGTGGCCATTACCATACACATAAAAAGGAGTGTTTTTTAGATTGTTTACTTTAAAGTTTAATAATATGTTGTGTATGTCATATACTGTATGTACAGTACTGTGCAAAAGTTTTAGGCAGGTGTGAAAAAATGCTGTAAACAAAGAATGCTTTCAAAAATGGAAGTGTTAATCATTTATTTTTATCAATCAACAAAATGCAGTGAATGAACAAAAGAGAAATCTAAATCAAATCAATATTTGGTGTGACCACCCTTTGCCTTCAAAACAGCATCAATTCTTCTAGGTACACTTGCACACAGTTTTTGAAGGAACTCGGCTGGTAGGTTGTTCCAGACATCTTGGAGAACTAACCACAGATCTGCACTGGCAATCGGAAGGTTGCCGGTTCGAATCCCGTAAATGCCAAAAGGGACTCTGCTCTGTTGGGCCCTTCAGCAAGGCCCTTAACCTACAATTGCTGAGTGCTTTGAGTAGTGAGAAAAGTGCTATATAAATGCAAAGAATTATTATTATTATTATTATTCTGTGGATGTAGGCTTCCTCACATCCTTCTGTCTCTTCATGTAATCCCAGACACACTTGATGATGTTGAGATCAGGGCTCTGTGAGGGCCATACCATCACTTCCAGGACTTCTTGTTCTTCTTTACGCTGAAGATAGTTCTTAATGACTTTGGCTGTATGTTTGGGGTCGTTGTCCTGCTGCAGAATAAATTTGGGGTCAATCATACACCTCCCTGATGGTATTGCATGATGGATAAGTATCTGCCTGTATTTCTCAGCATTGAGAACACCATTAATCCTGACCAAATCTCCAACTCCATTTGCATAAATGCAGCCCCAAACGTTCAAGGAACCTCCACCATGCTTCACTGCTGCCTGCAGACACTCATTATTGTACCGCTCTCCAGCCCTTCGACGAACAAACTGCCTTCTGCTACAGCCAAATATTTCAAATTTTGACTCATCAGTCCAGAGCACCTGCTGCCATTTTTCTGCACCCCAGTTCCTATGTTTTCGTGCACACTTCAGTCGCTTGGCCTTGTTTCCACGTCGGAGGTATGACTTTTTGGCTGCAACTCTTCCATGAAGACCACTTCTGGCCAAACTTCTCCAGACAGTAGATGAATGTACCTGGGTCCCACTGGTTTTTGCCAGTTCTGAGCTGATGGCACTGCTGGACATCTTCCGATTTCGAAGGGTAATAAGCTTGATGTGTCTTTCATCTGCTGCACTAAGTTTCCTTGGTTGACCAGTGCGTCTACGATCCTCAACGTTGCCCGTTTCTTTGTGCTTCTTCAAAAGAGCTTGAACAGCACATCTTGAAACCCAAGTCTGCTTTGAAATCTTTGTCTGGGAGAGACCTTGCTGATGCAGTAGAACTACCTTGTGTCGTATTGCTGTGCTCAATCTTGCCATAACATGAAACTGTCTTCCACAACCTCACCTTGGTAGCAGAGTTTGGCTGTTCCTCACCCAGTTTTAAGCCTCCTACACAGCTGTTTCTGTTTCAGTTAATGACTGTGTTTCAACCTACGTGTGACATTGATGATCATTAGCATCTGTTTGGTATAACTGGTTGATCAGACACCGGACTATAATCCTACAAAATCCCTGACTGTGCATGTGTACCTATAAGAATTGATGCTGGTTTGAAGGCAAAAGGTAGTAACACCAAATATTGATTTGATTTAGATTTTTCTTTTGTTCACTCACTTTGCATTTTGTAAATTGATAACAATAAACAATCATTATTTATATTTCTGAAAGCATTCTTTGTTTACAGCATTTTTTCACACCTGCCTAAAACTTTTGCACAGTACTGTATGAGACAATCAAATCTCGATAAATAAAGTACATTAAATTCATTGCTTGCAAAGTTGTGTTTATGTGAATATTTCTGAGGAAGGGGGTCCATAGCTTTTATCAGATTCTTAAAGGGGTCCGTGACTGAAAAAAGGTTAAGAATCACTGGTCTAGGGGATGATATATTGATGAGAGCTAGGGTTGGCTTGAAGTGTATAATTGAGATGATTCAGCCAAGGTGAACAATTGGTGAGTATGTTATGATTTTTCAGATTTGGGTTTGATTAAGTCCATTCCATCCTCCGATAAGGGTTGATGTTAGTCCTAGGGGTTAACACTTTGGGGGATTTGTTAGAGTAGTGTTAATGGAGCAAGTTTTTTGTCAAGTGGCGAGAATAATAATACATTTTATTTATATAGCGCCTTTCCCATGTTCAAGGCACTTACAGAATATAAGAAAGAACGGCAGGGTATACAGTATATAGCATTGTACAAACCAGATAAATAAATAAAGAAGATTACGACACTGAATTCAGAGAAAAAAAGCCTAACAGACAACATAATTGATGGTCTCGCACACACACATACAGGTTACATGAGCATCTTGACAGAGACGTAAACTGAGAGAAGGGTAATAAAGTCAAGTAGAGCTAAAAGCCTTCCTGAACAGATGAGTTTGAGTTGTTTTTTTAAAAGAATTCATGGAGTCAGCTGACCTGATTAATTTCAGTAGGTCATTTCAGAGAGTCTGGGCGCTATACAGCTGAAGGCCCTGTCACCCATGGAGTGTAGATTAGTGTGGGGCACAACAAGATTGCCAGAATCAGAGGACCTTAGTGGGCGGGCAGGCACATAGTGATGGAGGAGGTCACTGATGTAGTTTGGTGCGAGGTTATTTAAGGCTTTGTAGGTTATTAGTAGGATTTTATATTCGATTCTGTAGGACACAGGGAGCCAGTGAAGACGGAGCAGGATGGGTGTGATGTGCTCGCTGCTGCTGGTTCGAGTAAGGACTCTTGCAGCTGAGTTTTGAATAAGCTGGAGCTGTGATATAAGATTAGAAGGGGCACCTGCCAGTAGGGAATTACAATAATCGATGCAGGATGTGATAAAAGCATGGACAAGTTTCTCAGCATTAGAGAAGTAGAGGAAGGAGCGAACATGTGATATGTTACGGAGGTGAAAGTAAGAAAGTTTCTTAATGTGATTTATGTGGGTGGAATAAGAGAGGGAGGAATCAAAAATGACACCAAGATTATTTGCATTAGAGGCAGGTCTGATGAGATCACCGCCAAGACAGACTGGGAAGGAGCTCATTTTATTAAGGTGCATTTTAGTCCCAATGTGCAGGAGTTCAGTTTTGTTGAAATTTAATTTTGAAGAGTTCTGCTCCATCCAGGTTTTAATTTCACTAAGGCAGGTTGTGAGCTGAGAAAGCTCTGATGAAGTTCCACTTTTAAAATTGAAGTAGAGTTGAGTATCATCTGCATAAAAATGATAACCCAGTCCATAACTACGGATAATATGGCCAAGGGGAAGCATGTAAATACAGAAAAGCAGAGGACCGAGGACAGAGCCCTGAGGAGCTCCTTGTGTGACTGGCGCTGAGCTGGATCTGCTGTTGCAAAGACTAACAAACTCTTGCCTATCAGTCAGATAGGACTTGAACCACTGGAGGGCAGTGCCAGAGATACCCAGCATGTTCTCCATTCTGGACAGTAGGATGTCATGTCTGACAGTGTCAAATGCTGCACTGAGGTCTAACAGAATTAATATGTTGGTTTGTCCAGAGTCTGCTGCCATAAGCAAATCATTGGTTACCCGTAGCAGAGCAGTTTCACAGCTGTGCCGCACCCCAAAACCAGACTGAAAGGATTCCATCAAGTTATTAGAGGTTAGGTAATTGGTGAGTTGGGAAGCTACAACACACTCGAGAACTTTTGACAGGAAAGGTAAGTGGGAAATAGGCCGGAAATTAAGATTGTCAGCATCAAGACCAGACTTTTTTAACATTGGGGTTACAGAAGCAATTTTAAAAGTGAGCGGCACAGAGCCAGTGTCAAGGGATGAGTTTATTATTGTTGTAACAGTCGGGATTATGGCACAAAGGCAGGATTTAAGTAGTGTGCCGAGGATGGGGCCCAGTACACAAATAGTCGGCCTTATCTTACAAAGCAGGTTATTATCAAACGCAGATGTGACTGGTGAGAACTTAGAGAAGGAGCTGCATGGAGTGGGAAAACAGAGAGAGATATAAACAGATGATGTATTTATGTTGGTTGAATTATTTAGATCTTTAATTTTGTTACGGAAAAAGTGGAGGAATGAGGCCCGTATATAAAGAGATTCCTTGTATAACTTCTGAGAGTCAGAAATGCACTGGGGCTACACCTAGTTTGATGGTGAGGGTAAGGATGAGTAGTGTGGAAGTTGGGGTTGATACTCCTTGGATTAGACATTGTCAGGTTAGTCATGCATTTATAGTACTTGCAAAGGCGTAATAAAATATTTTGTTGCCGTGTTGGTTAGTAATGAGGGGGATGATGGAAAATATATTGATCTCCAGTCCTATTCATGCCAGTTGTCAGTGGGAGTTGATGAATGTTAAGGTGGTCCCAATTCCTAGGCTTATTAATATGATGGATAAGATATATGAGCTCATTAGTAGGGGAAGAATTTTAATCAACATATTTGAGGGAATGGCTCCACAAGCTTAAATTAGCTGACCCTACTAAGAAGTGGTGTAATTGTTGCACTGAAAGTTTTGAATTTTCTGGTGCAGGTTCAAGCCCTTTTTTCTATGCATTTAAGGGGGTTTGAACCCCTATTACCTACTCTGTCAAAGTAGTCCTTAGCTCTCAGGCATAATGCCTTATAGTTGTGGGGGTTTGGGGAGGGGGAGATGTGTCAAATAAAAAGGGCAGGAAATTTTTCCATACTAAATTTATTAGCTGATCATAACAAACTCATGGGTAGGAGGCTCAGATTCAGATGAATAATATGGATAGGACTACTGTGTTGATAGCTCATTTCAGTTTAGTTAATATAGTGACACTGTATGTAGGACCAAGAAATATAACAGCAGATAATGCATTTATTAATAGTATGTTGGTATATTCTGCAAGGAAGAAAACACTGAAATTAGTTCAGATTCTCCATCTGGTAGGTCAAATAGAGCTTGGTTTGTTTATGTCATGGAGGAGAGAAGTCATATTGCGTGCAGCAAGAGGCCACGTGGGAAGGATTAGTCATATTGCTTCTTGAGACTTGTTCTCAAAAATGTGCTTAAGGCAAATCCCCCTGTATGATTAGGCCCAAGATGAAACTGAATGACAGCTTGTAAACACCAATCAGGGCAAATTTGAGTTTGAGGCCCATTCAGAGCCTAGGATTGAGCCCAGCAAAAGTTTGCTGCATCATGACAGCTTGTGCAACTACAGTACATGGCGAATCTCACCACATCAACCCAATCAACAAAGTCTGAATGTTGTACGTTGGATATTCAAGACTAGTAAGGAAACACTTGCTTGCCAAAAGTGTTTTTTTTTACAAGTTCAGTAAGAATATTCTTAATATCTCAGTTCTGCACATACAGCCTCCATCAATTCAGGCTGTGTATTGGTAGTGGACTCGGCCCACTGTTACTGCTCTCTCTACTAAGTTGCTCCTGTTACCCTTGGGCAAATTCATATGGTGGTTGAAACACAACCCAAATTCCAAAAAAGTTGGGAAACTGTACTGTATTTGCAATTCTCCTAAACCCGCATGTTTATGTTCTTTGCACAATAGAACAGATATCAAATGATTAAACTGAGAAAATGTACCATTTTAAGAATGAGGTCATTTTGAAATTGATGGTATCAACACATCTCAAAAAAGTTGGGACAGGGCCATGCTTACCACCGTGTAACATCCCCACTTCTTTTAATAACAGTCCATAAACATCTGGGAACTGAGGAGACCAGCTGCTGGACTTTTGGGAGAGGAATATTGTTCCATTCTTATCTGATATAGGATTCTAGCTGCTCAATAGTCCTGGGTCTTCTTTGTTTGTATTTTTCATTTCATGATGTCCCTAAATGTTTTCAGTTAGAATCAGCCCCCAGCCTCTTCTACTATGAGGCTACGTTGTTGTTAACAGATGCAGCATGCAGTTTAGCATTAACTTGCTGAAATATAATACACTAATATATATACAGTAAAGGCCTATATAAAAAATAATATATATAAAGGCCTTCCCTGAAAAAGACATCATCTGAAGAGAGAATATATTGCTCTGAAAACCATATACACCTTTCAGCATTGATGGTGTCTTTCCGGATGGGCAAGCTGCAAATTCCACAGGCACTAATGTACCCTCATACCATCAGAGATGCAGGCTTTTGCACTAAACGCTGATAACAAGCCAGCTGGTCCCTCTTCTCTTTAGTCCGGAGGATGTGGCATCCCTGTTTTCCAAAAAGAATTTCAAATTTCGATTCATCTGACCACAGAACAGTTTTCCACTTTGCCTCAGTCAATTTTAAATGAGCTTTGGCCCAGAGCATTTCTGGATCATATTCACATATGGCTTCTTCTTTGCGTGACAGAGCTTTTAACCTGCATTTGTGGATGGCATGGCAAACTGTGTTCACAGATAATGATTTCTGGGAGTGTTCCTGAGCCCATGCAGTGATTTCCATGACAGAATCATGCCTGCTTTTAATGCAATGGCTCCTGAGGGCCCAAAGATCACAGGCATCCAATACTGATTTTCTGCCTTGTCCCTTGCACACAGAGATTTCTCCAGATTCTCAGTATCTTTTGATATTATGTACTGTACAGTTGTAGCCAAAGGTTTTGAGAATGACACAAATATTGGTTTCCACAAAGTTTGTTGCTTCAGTGTTTTTAGATCTCAGATGTTTTGATGGTATACGGAAGTATAATTGCAAGCATTTCATAAGTTTCAAAGTCTTTTATTGACAATTTCATTAAGTTTATGTAAAGTCAACATTTGCAGTGTTGGCCCTTCTTTTTCCAAGACCTCTGTAATACGCCCTGACATGCTGTCAATCAACGTCTGGACCAAATCCTGACTGGAGGAGGCCCATTCTTGCATAATCAATGCTTGGAGTTTGTAGGTTTTGTTTGTTCACCCACCTCTTGAGGATTCACCACAAGTTCTCAATGGGATTAAGGTCTGGGGAGTTTCCTGGTTGCCTTGCAGTTAGGAGACCCAAGTTCACTTCCTGGGTTCTCCCCGTATCTGAATGGGTTTCCTCCCACAGTCCAAAGACATGCAGGTTAGGTGCATTGGCGATTCTAAATTGTCCCTAATGTGTGCTTGATGTTTGTGCGCCCTGCCCGGGATTTGTTTCCTGCCTTGCGCCCCGTGTTGGCTGGGATTGGCTCCAGCAGACCCCCCATGACCCTGTAGGTAAGATATAGCGGGTTGGATAATGGATGGAGTTCCCCGGTTATGGACCCAAAATTTCAATGTTTTGTTCCCGGAGCCACTTATTACTTTGCCTTACACAGTGCTCTATCATGCTGAAAAAGGCATTATCACCAAACTGTTCTTGGATGGTTGAGAGAAGTTGCTGTCTGAGAACGTTTTGATACCATTCATTATTCATGGCTGCGTTCTTAGGAAAAATTGTGAGTAAGCCCACTCCCTTGGCTGTGAAGCAAACTCACACATGAATGGTCTCAGGATGCTTTACTGTTGGCATGACACAGGACTGATGGTAGTGTTCACCTTTTCATCTCTGGACAATCTTTTTTCCAGATGCCCCAAACAATCAGAAAGGGGATTCAACATAGCAAATGACTTTACCCCAACAGTCCTCAGCAGTACAATCTTTGTACCTTTTGCAGAATATCAGTCTGTCCCACATGTTTTTCTTGGAGAGAAGTGGCTTCTTTGCTTCCCTTCTTGACACCAGGCCATCCTCACCATGTGTGCACCTGCCTGCTTCCATTCCTAATCAAGCTCTGCACTGGTGGTGCCCCAATCCCACAGCTGAATCAACTTTAGGAGACGGTCCTGGCATTTGCTAGACTGTCTTAGGTGCCCTGAAGCCTTCTTCACAACAGCAGTGGAAATGGGTTGTTTAGGATTAAGTTCATTTTGATATCAAAGAGGGAATTTGCAAGTTATCCGATCACTCTTCATAACATTCTGGAGTATATGCAAATTGCCATCATAAAAACTGAGGCAGCAAACTTTGTGAAAATTAATATTTGTGTCATTCTCAAAACTTCTGAATATGTCATCTACAGTTGTTGCCAACGTGGTTATATTGAGGAACATTCTGAAATTACTCCACAATTTGTAGATGAATTTTTGTGCAGATTGGTGAACCTCTGACAATCTTTAATTCTGATAGACTGACTGCCTCTCGAACATGCTCTTTTCATACCCAATCACGTTACTGACTGGTTGCCAATTAATAGTAAATTTATATAGCACCTTTACCAGGCTAACCTAATTAGTTGCAAAATGTTCCTCCAGCTGTTTAGTGCCACTTTTCCAGCTTTTTTTGTTGCCCTCATCCTTACTTTGATATGCCTTGCTGCCAAATTCAAAACGAGTGAATATTTTTCATGAAATAGTAAAACGTCTTCACCATTTGATTTTTTTTGGAATAAAACATGGGTTTATGAGATCATTCTGTATCACCTTTTACACAGTGTCCCAAAGTGTTTGGAATTAGGGTTGCACTCAAACTTTTTTTTTTTTTTTACTTTATATATGGTTACTGACAGATGGGGACTCTAGTAGATAAAACTATCAATATGTCCATGCATCTTTAAGTTGATCTGAGATTTATAAAGGAGCTTATTTTGGCCTGTGGTGTGTGTACTTTTATATAAATCCAATGATTTGTGCATACTGCCTTTTGAATGTCTATTTAAAAAAAAAAAAAAAAGTATGGAATCTAATCAAGGTTTCAAATATGAGACCCCAGCTCTCCAATGATTCAAATGGCTCCCCAGTAAATGCAAGGATGGCTGCAGTGCCTTAGACTGGACAATAAAGTGTAACTCAATCAATAACAGAGGCACAAAGCCTAAAAATGTAAACATTGTTATTTCAAGCAGTATTCCATCTGTATCCATCAACATCTATCTGGATAAGAGGGTTAGACAATGGGAAGGAAGAAGATTGATTCCATTCCTTATCCCAATGCACTAAACCAGCCAGCAAGAGCATCAGAGTGTGGCAGGATGGTGCTATTTCAGCTCTCTAAGACTGCTTCGAATTGACAGACTGGAACATTTTCAGAGAGGCTGCTATGAATGGTGACTCCAATCTGGAGGAGTACACAGACTGACTGGCTACATCTTCAAATGCATAGAGGATGTTACTGTTACCAAGGATGTTACCACAAGAGCCAACCAAAGCCCTGGCTGACAAAAGTGCACAAGCTGCTCACGATCAGAAATGCAGCCTTCAGATCTGGAGACAAGGCTGTCCTCAGGATGACCAGAGCCAACCTGTCTCGCGCTATAAGGAGAGCTAAGTGGGCATATGTGCAGAGGATCAACAAACAATTCAGCAGCACCAGAGACACACGTCGTATGTGGCAGGGCGTTCAGACAACTACAAGCCCAACCCACACACAGCAGTGATGGTGATGCCTCCCTTCTGGATGAGCTGAACAACTTCTTCGCACAGTTTGAGGTGCAGAACAAGAGCCTGCGAGAAAAGCAACACCTCCCTCCACTGACCAGGCACTCTGTCCCTCCATAAATGACGAGAAGAGGACTCTATTCAGAGTCGAGTCAATCCACGCAAGGCTGCAGGACCTAACATACCTGGTCGTGTGCTCACAGAATGTCAGTCAACTGGCTGCTGTCCTCACAGACATCTTCAACACATCTGAGCCAGTCGTCAGTCCCAGTATGTTTCAAGTCAACCACCATCATACCAGTGCCAAAGAAGTCAGTGGCATGCCTGTGACTACCGACCAGTTGCACGCACGCCAATCATAATGAAGTGTTTCGAAAGGTTAGTCATGTCACACAAAGACTAATCTCCCTGCCTCCCTTGACCCTCTTCAGTTTGCATACCGCTCAAACAGGTCAACTGAGGATGCCATATATGCTCTGCCCTTCCTCTCCCTGACACATCTGGATATAAAAAAAAAAAAAGACGCATATGTCAGGATGTTATTCATAGACTTTAGCTCCGCCTTCAACACAATCATCCCTCAAAAGCTGGTTGTAAAACTAAGCAGGTTGGGCCTGAACACCACCTGGATCCTGGACTTCTTGACAGAGGCCCCAGTCAGTTCGGATGAGCTGCAACACTTCCAGCATCATCACACCTAGCACTGGAGCACCGCAGGGCTGAGTGCTTAGTCCACTGCTCTTCACCCTGCTGACTCACGACTGCACAGCCACGCACAACACCAACCACATCATCAAGTCTGCGGATGATACAATGGTGCTGGGACTGATAAGGGATGACGAAACAGCATACTGAGATGAAGTGGAACAGCTGTCTGCATGGTGTGAAGACAACAATCTCTCAGTGTCAACAAGACAAAAGAGATGATCGTGGACTTCAGAAAATCACATCCTGCCCACATCCCACTCAGCATCAACCGTTTAGATGTGGAGACTGTTAGGAGTACCAAGTTCCTCAGTGTGCACATAACTGAGGAACTTACGTGGACACAACACCTCATCACTAATCAAGAAAGCCCAGCAGAGACTACACTTCCTGAGGCAACTGAAGCGAGCAAGTCTTCCCCCTTCCATCCTCACCATGTTCTACAGAGGCACCATTGAGAGTGTTCTGAGCAGCTGCATCACGGCCTGGTATGGCAACTGCAAGCGCCTGCAAAGGATAGTGAAGATGGCAGAGAACATTATTGGGGTGCCTCTCCCTTCACTACAGGACATATTTTACAAACGCAGTGTACACAAGGCCTGCAGCATTGTGCAGGACCCCTTACACCCCTCACATGGACTTTTCACACTTCTACCACCCAAGAAAAGGTACTGCAGCATCAAAGCCAGATCTGCCAGGCTGCAGGAGAGTTTTTACCCCCAAGCTTTCAGTCTCCTTAACACCAGGCTGCCCCCCCTGGGATCTTCCACACTGCCTCAACCACCTCTAAAAACAGAACTTTTATACATGTTTGCCACTGTCCTGCAGAGACGAGTGTGAAATGAAAAAAGAAAAGAACTGAAAATCTCATACTGACCTTTAAGTATTTTGACACTCTTGATATCCTTCTGCTGTGAAACATTCTGACCTGTCGTTTACACGTCTTAACTTATCATACACTGATATAGATCATACAGAAATTATTTTTTATTATATTACATATCTTACACATCAATATTGCTGCTACTTCTTTTGTCTTTGCACAAGGTCTTGTCTTGTTTGAGTTTTAATTTTAAATTTAAATGCTATTTTTAATTTATTATTTGCACGTCATGTTACACTGTGGACCCTGAGCTTCGCAATTTCATCTATCGGTATACTTGTATATGGCTGAGATGACAATAAAGTTCACTTTGACTTATCCCACACATTTCGAAGTTGTATGCTGTGAAAGCGAGGACACCACATTTTTCATACCATTTAAAAATTTAAGCACACAGTAAAGCTTCTATAAATTCTCCAATGCTGGTGTAAGGGGGCGCACTGGTGCAGGCTTTACTGGCTAGTGCTCACTCACTCCAAATGTTGCATCACAATATAGCAAAGTACCAGCACTTCGAAAAAATCATCCCCAAGTGTACCCATTGCCAAAGCTGGGCACAGAGGTGGGGTATAAACAATGTCAAACGCATGTATATTCTTGTATCTCCAGTCCAGATTCTTCCACATTGCTATTTCCCTTTGTTTCAGGCACAAAAGATGTACCTCTCATTCTGCATATGCAAGATGGAATTCACCCAACTGCCCTCTTTCTAAACCTGAAAAATCCACTTAGAGAGTACAGCCTACTCCAGAAGTACTAGGTTCAATGTAGAAACCAAAAGATGACAGGATGCCATTAAATGGTTATTTCATTGCATAAAAATTAAACTTAATGAAAAAATTTAGATCAGCTGTGAAAGTGCAGGAGCAGATGAACTGCACGGTGCTGCTCACATGTAAAAAAAACGGAGTGACACACACACAAAAAAAACTTCAGAAACACTAACTTGAAGCATAGCCTGAATTGCGTCGAAGATGGACTCTGAATGAGCTGCTACCTTGACTTTGCGCTATACATTTTAGGTCCTTCTGAGTTGAAAGGTCATCCCTTGGAAACCTAGTTAATTTATGCACTCATGTACACCAAATAAAGACGAAATACTACAGCTTCAAGTTTGGTTTCTGAAAGTATTCACATAGAAAGTTATGCCACAATCTACAGTGCACATCCAACATTCACTAAAAGCACACTAGCAAGTGTGGGGGGGAGAGTTGAGGCACCTACCCAAACAAACCTTGTGGTTACAGCTGGTCCACAGAAAAAGCAGCACCGTTCCTTAGAACTAGAAACAGACCACCATTCAGACACCTGTCAGGACCTTGTGCCAAGAGATTATGGACATGCTTCCCCTCAAAACATACATGCAATGTAATGGATAACTGAAGGTCACAAAGCTAATGGAGTAATTTTCAGATATCAGCAATGATTCTTCCTAGAATCTGCTTACCTGTTCATAAAGCCACAATTGTAAATCTCCAATTACCTACATGGTTACAAATTTGTTTCCTTTGACACAAAACATCTACAAGCTTCATAAAGCCTCAGCATCTTAATCAGCTATTAAATCTGAGAATTTAAAGCATCAGTCCAGACTTTGGCTTTGTCAGTGGTGCAAGCCAATGACAAAAAAGTGATGAAAACAATAAGTCCAAAAAGATTTACTACCCAGATAAACACAACTTAAGGAACAATTCATTTATTTATTGTGCAAATCTGAATTATTAAATTTACTTTATTTAAACTTACAGGCTTGCATTCTAGGAATGTTAAAAAAAATTACACTACTGAAAAAATTTTTTAAACTTGGGCAGGAAAAAAAAACAAAGAAAAACATTAAAAAAGTCTTCTCGTGACGAACAATCAATCAAATGAAAATAACTGAAAAATGGCACAGCGGGGACCATAGGGTACATTCACCATACATAATTCTGTCATTTAAATGTTCTTAACAAAAAGAAAAAAAAGAAAAAGCAACAAGTGAGGCTATGGTGGTGGAGGTTCAGCACCTCAGATTAAAAAGGCCCTGCAGTGTAAGGTTAGATGCGTGAGCGAGAAGTCGGCCCCTAGGTGAGCATGTCCCAGAGGCAGCAGCAGCACAGGGCCGTCCAGCAAGCAGTCAGGCAGGCGGTCTCTCCAGAGTCATCCCGTCTTCTTTCTTCCACTACATAAACTAAAAGACAAGAGTGACAGAAAACACCATTTTACCTGGCAGTCTCATTTAGAGTCTTTTAAAAGAAACTGTCCAGCCAACCCAATACCATACCTATGCGTTTTGTCATATAGCATCCAATTTCAATAATGACCATGTGCACTGTGGTCCTGTATATTTTTCAATACTTAAAGTGGAGAATGGGCAAGTTAAACATTTTACTCGGAATCACACAGCAAGTTACAGGCCGTGACTAAATTGTGATTAGTAATTAAAACTCACTTACGGGACTTGGAAATCAATTTCAGTCAACAAAATATTACAAAATAAGTGACAGGAAGTAACATACATTAAAATGACTTGACGTTTAGTTGTTATTTTGAGTTATTCACGCAACAGTATGGAGATTATGGAGCAGCACGATTTTAGAAGAAGAAAACACGCCCAAAGAAAGGATTTGATTAAACTATTAATTTTGTGTGGCATCAGTTTACTTTTGCTGTCCTTCACATTATACAAGTTTTGCAAACTAATGAGACTGGAAAGTTAGCCAATTCTTTACATTTTTTCCCTCCTGCCAAAAGTACTTAAAAAAAAAAAAAAAAAAAAAAAAAAAGTCAGGTCGCAAGTCAACTCACAAAAATGTTCCTTTAAAACTGAATATTAACCCATAAAAATCTAACAAGTCCCCAACCTCTTTCTCCTCTCTATACTTCATGCAACCTAAATTCTAAATTGGTATAGTTAGGTCAATAAATATTTGGACAGACTACTTTCTCATTTTGGTTCTGTACATTACCACAATGTATTTTAAATGAAAACTCAGATGCAGTTGAAGTGCAGACTTTCAGCTTTAATTCAGTGGGATGAACAAAATGATTGCATAAAAATGTGAGGCAACTAAAGCATTTTTTTTTTTAACACAATCTATTTCAGGGGCTCAAAAGTAATTTGACAATTGACTCAAAGGCTATTTCATGGGCAGGTGTGGGCAAGTCCATCATTATGTCATTATCAATTAAACAGATAAAAGGCCTGGAGTTGATTTGAGGTGTGGTGCTTGCATGTGGAAGATTTTGCTGTGAACAAACAACATGCGGTCAAAGGAACTCTCCGTGCAGGTGAAAGAAGCCATCCTTAAGCTGCGAAAACAGAAAAAACCCATCCGAGAAATTGCTACAATATTACGAGTGGCAAAATCTACAGTTTGGTACAACCGGAGAAAGAAAGCAAGCACTGGTGAACTCAGCAACGCAAAAAGACCTGGGGCCTCATGTATAAAACTGTGCGTACACACAGAAATGTTGCGTAAGAACGTTTCACGTTCAAATTGCGATGTATAAAACCTACACTTGGCCATGCCAAGTGCGTAAAGCCATGCACTTTTCCATAGTACCTCATACCCTGTCGTACGCAAGTTCTCCGCTCGGTTTTGCAGACTGGCGGCACCCATCGTCAAAGCAGTGCTACTGTTCCTGTGTGGTTACCCTTTCTTAGATCCACATCCACGACGGCGGCTTTATCAAATACACTGAAATTAACCGCATATCATTCATAAATTTAATGCATCCGATTGTAATTAACTTGTAACAATATAATGGTCCACAGAATGGTCAAACTATTCTAAATACCATAACTGCTTTTGCATCATTACTCTCACTGCACCTTCTTCTGTCCACTGCTCCCATTAGAGGTAGCCACAGCAGATCATCTTTTTCCATATTACTCTCACTGCACCACTCGGAGTATTTATATCACTGTATCAGAGTGGGAATCACAGATCTACAGCGATTGGAAAGAGAATTATCAGTATACAGCATCAAGCACTTGCTGCCTCAGCCATTCGCTATTTGAACTGCTCTCATCCAACCAACGCTTCACAGCCTTACCTGTTCGGACCTCGCGGTTCACAAACAGTTTCATCCCAAGAACTATACATGCACTCAATCAGTCCATCAAGTGCTCCTTGTAGAACTGTTTGTACTTGCAAGTTACCTTGAGGTAATTGTACTTATGATACAGTTATAATATTGCACAACCTGATCCACTTTAAAAAGCGTGTATTTACATATGACGACGATATCATTTTTAAGATGAAATGCAGCAAAATATGTTGATTATACAGATAAAAAAAAAAACTACACGTTGCCACAGCGCTAGCGAGCTTGAGCTTAGTTCACGGATTGTTCCTGCCTCGCGCTGTATTCATGCTGTAGCTGGCGCGACACTGGAAGGATAGAATAATTAAACATTACGAAGATATTTCAACGTTCCTTAAAAGTTTTGAAGAATCGGCGTTCTAAGCTTACAGATGGCTTAACGTCTATTACAGAGCCGATTGTGTGGCGATTGGGTATTTGGAGAAAGAAAAGTAAGGACAGGAATTGGGGGTTGGTACGTTTGAAAAAGACAGTACTTCTGTAATAAAGCATTTCATTGAAGGTCACACATGGCGCAGCAAGCATCTTGCTGTAAGACATGAACAATCACTGTGCCACCGTGTTCCCATGTTTAATAACATGCTTTAACTCATATCATCATGAAAATGACATCACGTATACTTCTCAGTATTTTAATTATTCAGAGCTGTAATATTACGAACGTAATGGATTCTGTGTCCTGTCGGAGGAAGAGCACGTAGTGATTCAGGCACATAGAGCACATACAAGATCAAATACTAAAGTAGCACGTTAAATGCTTTGTTGTGTTACGATGGGATTTGAGAAACTAGTAAATTAAACTATTTTAAGATGAAGTTTATGATGTTCTACTTTAATGACAAAATAAACGTGATTAAAGTTGACATTTCGTGCTTTTTTCACACTGCCTTTTTTTCCACTGTACCCTAATAAGCTTTCATAGGATACTCAGACGGTGGTGTACGAGTCGCCTTTTCACGCCAACTTTGATATGTGACAACTTTTATTTCGGGTACTGTGCGACTTTGTGAACTTCAGCTTTCGAGTTTCTCCAACACGCTATGTCACTTGATCAGCTCCCTTTTGTTGCTTATATAACTGTTTAAACCAACAAATAGTACGTTTCTTTGTCTCCATTTGGTATTCGCTGAAATTCTTCTATTTTTCCTCATACTTTTGCCATTGCCTTTTCACAGAACGCTGGGCTTAAGGGCTATTTATATTGATTTGCAAATTCAAAGAGGCGTAATTCTGGGAGGAGTTGGGGCGGGACAGCAAGCGCGTGCGTATTTCCACGTTGAGCGGGAATTATGTAGCGGAAGAACGCGGAAGTTGGCGTAAGCACATTTCGGCTTTTGTGCTTACGTCATGTTATAGTGCGAATTCTACACACGCCATTATGCATGAGGCCCCTGGACGTCCACGGAAGACAACAGTGGTGGATGATCGCAGAATCATTTCCGTGGTGAAGAGAAACCCCTTCACAACACCCAACCAAGTGAACAACACTCTCCAGGGGGTAGGCGTATCGATATCCAAGTCTACCATAAAGAGAAGACTGCATGAAAGTAGATACAGAGGGTGCACTGCAAGGTGCAAGCCACTCATAAGCCTCAAGAATAGAAAGGCTAGATTGGACTTTGCTAAAGGACATCTAAAAAAACCAGCACAATTCTGGAAAAACATTCTTTGGACAGATGAAACCAAGATCAACCTCTACCAGAATGATGGCAAGAAAAAAGTATGGAGGTGGTGTGTAACAGCTCATTATCCAAAGCATACCACATCTGTAAAACACTGGAGGCAGTGCGATAGCTTGGGCGTGCATGGCTGCCAGTGGCACTGGGACACTAGTGTTTATTGATGATGTGACACAGGACAGATGCAGCCGAATGAATTCTGAGGTGTTCAGAGACATACTGTCTGCTCAAATCCAGCTAAATGCAGTCAAATTGATTGTCCATCTGTATCATGAAACGCCGCCCAATGACCCAAAACATACAGCCAAAGCAACCCAGGCGTTTATTAAAGCAAAGAAGTGGAAAATTCTTGAATGGCCAAGTCAGTCACCTGATCTTAACCCAATTGAGCATGCATTTCACTTGTTGAAGACTAAACTTCAGACAAAAAGGCCCACAAACAGCAACTGAAAGCCGCTGCAGTAAAGGCGTGGCAGAGCATTAAAAAGAAGGAAACCCAGCATCTGGTGATGTCCATGAGTTCAAGACTTCAGGCTGTCATTGCCAGCAAAGGGTTTTCAACCAAGTATTAGAAATGAACATTTTATTTCCAGTTATTTAATTTGTCCAATTACTTTTGAGCCCCTGAAATGAAGGGATTGTGTTAAAAAAATGCTTTAGTTGCCTCACATTTTTATGCAATTGTTTTGTTCACTCCACTGAATTAAAGCTGAAAGTCTGCACTTCAACTGCATCAGAGTTGTTTCATTTAAAATTCATTGTGGTAAGGTACAGAACCAAAATTAGAAAAAAAGTTGTCCAAATATTTATGGACCTGACTGTATACACTGCTTAATAAACTACTACTGCACATTACAGTGCAACTGCCACTTGGTAAATTTAAAGTATATGAAAGGCATATCTAGATTTGTATATTTCACAGAGCAGATCATGAAGGGCTTTGAAAAAGTACACAATTTCTAAACCTATTTTTTCTTCCTAAAACAAAATTCCAGAGAGCCAGAGGGCAGTACCAATAAGTAAAATGTACATATCCATGTATAATAATGAACAAGAGAACAAATGCTGCAACATTCATGGATTTACCATACAACTAGAATACCAGACATCTGGCAAATTCTACCCTACTCCAAAACTAAAATGGGTGCTGGTTGGCAAGGTTGACACCAACCATGAACACAGACCAATACAAGTGCAATTAAGCAAAACCATCCAAGAATAAATTAGAAATGGAAATTACAGGGTCATTCACATTTTATGCTAGGTTTCCGACATTAATACTAATGTCTCTACATTGTATTTTGAAATCCACCCTAATCTTCTTGGAAACCAAAGTTTTAAATGAATTTGCCCTTTCATATTGAATAGAACATTAATACTTAACTTAAAGGCCTCCAAACTGTGCAAGATTTCCCCGCTACTATAAGGGAATGCTCTACATAAACTTGGTTTTGAATGGCGAGTACAAGATTATACTTCAGCCTAGCTTGGTCTTAACTGCCAATATGATTATAAAACTGTGATTTTCCTAAAAATGACATGTTTCCTGTGGCTAAAAGTGCTCCAAGGTAGTGTCAACTGGAGGGGGAAGGAGATTTTTCATGGTGACATCCAATTTTGCCACCGTCCCCTTTTCCACAATAATGCATCATAATGTTATTGTATCCATTAGATGGTAGCAAAACATGGTTCTTGTACAGTAGTTATTTGGGCTCTACACTATAATGCAGATCATAGCATTACTCAGAGTCTGACTCAGGCTTAACCATAATTACGTAGAATTCTCAGGGTTAATTACAAGAACTTTATGACTAGTTATTCAAGGTTTCACAACCCAAAAAAAGGATAAAGCTAGTGAATCCCATAGCATTCTTCCAGTTAACTAACAAGACTACAGACCTACGGCTACAAAAAACAGTAAAGCAGAGCAACATTTCCATCAAGACTCGCAAACTTACCCGTGTTTTTAGGTGCTTCTACATATGCTGGGCCAGGAGGAGGAGCATTCGGCCAACCATACTGTGGGTATCCTTGGTAAGGAGGCTGCCCTGGAGGTGGGTAGGGCCCAGCAGTACCTACAGGGTAATTGGGGTAGGCAGGATTCGGTCCAGGATAAGGAACATTCGGTTGCTGTGGGTAAGGTGCATATCCAGGTGCAGTTGGTCCTGGTCCAGTATAAGGAGGAGGGTTTTCGTAATTCATGTGGGATGGTGAAGATGTCCTAAAGTATCAAAAGAAAATAAAATAAAACATTTTTACTAAAAGTTTTCCTTTACCATTTTGCTGGTAACATGGTGCATACTTTGTTCTTGAACATCTTATAGAATGTTTAGGAGAGCCAAGTGGAAGATACTACTGATGGATCAAGCTAGATTTAAAAAAAACAGTGGAAATAATTAGTACCTGGTAAGTCAACTAAATTGGCAGGTGACTTCTAAAACTATAAATTATGACTAAAATCTGACACTAATTCAAAGCATTTATAGTCCTCTTAATTCTTTGGATTTGTGTTTATCATTGGCCGAGCTTTCAAAGTACAACTTACTTTTAATATATGACATGCCCTATGGAAACAGTATTTCAGCAGTGACATTAGGTTTATTGGATTAACAGAAAATATGCAACATACATAACAAAATTAGACCGGTGCATAATTTGGGCACCCCAACAGAGATTACATCAATTCTTAGATGAGCCTCCTTTTGCAAATATAACAGCCTCTAGATGCCTCCTATAGCCTTTGATGTGTCTGGATTCTGGATGGAGGGATTTTTGACCATTCTTCCATACAAAATCTCTCCAGTTAAATTTAATGGCTGCTGAGCATGGACAGCCTGCCTCAAATCATCCCATAGATTTTATATTCAAGTCAGCGGACTGACGGCCATTCCACAACTTTCTCCCTCTGCATGAATGCCTTTGTAGATTTCAAACTGTGTTTTGGGTCATTGTCTTGTTGGAATATCCAACCCCTGCGTAACTTCAACTTTGTTACTGATGCTTGAACATTATCCTGAAGAATTTGTTGATATTGGGTTGAATTCATCCGACCCTCGACTTTAACAAGGGCACCAGTCCCTGAACTAGCAACATAGCCCCACAGCATGATGGAACCTCCACCAGGGCTGAATATTTTTCCAAAAATGATTTAAAAAACACAAAGCAATTGTTTAACATATCAAACCAGCAAAAAATATTTACTTTTGACAAATGTTACGGTCTTGCATGTTGTATGAGCCTGCATACTATATGATTTCACATATATGTTACACAGCAAAGTCCTGCAAAGTATATCGCTCAAAGCAGCCAATTGCATGCATTGCCACACTGCACTGCTTACAATGTGTTGCATTGGTGCCTGCTTTTCAATTGTCTGTTGCTGCACTCTCATATATTGTTAGTGTGTACTGTAGTGAGACAAGTCACCCGTTTGACATTGTGCCATGCCAATGCCACCAAGTTTTCCGCCCACATGAAAACCGGATTGTCACCTCTTTTCCTCTTCAGCCATCTGGCTTCAACTGTGAAGGCATGTGTCTCCTGTTCACCCTCACTGTGCCACAAGCTCCAATTCCCCTGCTCTGTAACTCCATGAACAATTCCGGACATGTATAAAAATTGTCCATGTACACAATACGACCCAAATGTTCATAGCCTTGAAGCAGCTCCAGCACAACCTGACTTTTCAAGGGACAGTTCTCTCTTTGAAAGAAATACTTTACTGTATATGTAATTACTTTCAGGCAGAAACCAGTGTTTGCTTCTGCCAGTACAAAATCCTCTATGCCATACTTTCTGGGCTTGTCTGGAATATATTGTCAGAAAAAAAGGCGTCCCTTTTATTTTATGAGATTCATGCACAGACAAATCACAGCCAGGCTGATAAAATTGTTTATATGTTGGTTCCGCAATGTCAAGCAGGGGCTGAACTTTATACATGGGGATATAGCCTGGCTCAACCCTTGGGATTTGCTTCTGGTTATCACAGAAGTGAATAAAACTTTGCAGCAGCACGTACCTATCATCACGCGGTATAACCTGTCCAAAGCCACCAGGAGACAAAGCACGTTTGGGCCAGTGTTCCCTGAAGTTATATCACCAGTCTAGTCCAATCTCTATTTGTAATGCCACAGAGCCCTTCATCTCATCTTTTGTTGTGGGTTTCCACTTTGAAAAACGAGAATGCGGTGCAAGCGCAACCCGCGATTCAAAAAAATTGCTCTGCATATCTGTGTCTCGTCTGACAGTAGCTGAAAAGCAGCATCAGGAGAGAGCAGCCTGAAGTAGTCCAGCGGCTGGTAATCTGTCGTGTCCAACAGCAAGCCATGAAGTCCAGTAGCCAGTTTGGCTCCCACGGATCAATGTCTGGGTATTCCTCCCACACGAACCTTGCCATAGGTGCGTCGGCTGTGCGAATGCACTAAGCTGGAAGCCGATCAGCTGGGGCAGCATCAGCTGGTGTCCGATCAGCTGATGCCAGCTCCTCACTCTCTTGCTCAATCTCCTTATCACTGTCAACAAAACCAGATTCTGAAAAGTCAGAGTCTGACTCAGCGATAATGTGCAAAACATCGTCTGCCGAGTATTTTCTTTTCTGCACTCGCTTCGCTCCCTCATGAGATATCGATGCCATCTTGCCTTTGTTTACATTTCGTAAATCACACACACGCAAGGATTAGATGGAGTCAATGAGTCTAACATTCCTCCGAGCAGAGAGGGAATGCCTGTGACGCAACAGTGAGTTTTGTCACTATTAACAGCTGATTGTCGCCCTCTATCTCTGGATGTCGACATGCGCCCCTCAACCCCTCCTGTCAACAAAAGTCGACACCTGCCCTTAAAGTGTTGAGAATTATGAAGAAAACAGAAGTTTAACATTCTGGTTAAATCAAATATGCCTGGAACAATCATAGTTAAGACAATTATTCTTTCATCCATTTAGAGGAAAAAAATATTTTTGTATGTTTGTGTAGGATTTTATTTATGCATTTATGTCTAGATGTACACTGCTGTTTTAGGCGATATATGAAGAACATACACACTATATTCTTTTACAAAGGTCCACCTGACGACTCACTGACGCCAGGACACTAAATTTCACCCTTAATATCAGTAAAACCAAGGAGCTGAACATATACTTCACAGACTATTAGGCTGCCCACACTTTGATCTACATCGAATGGGATGTTGTGGAAAGGATTAGCAGCTTTAAATTTTTTGCATGTGACAATCTCCACCATTTTACCTCTTGGCAAAAAGGCTCACCAGTACTTCTACCTCCTCAAAATAACGCATTGCTACACCCACCACAAGACAAACCACCTGGATTGGAACTAGAGTGTAGCACCATACTGGAATAATGTGAGATTTAATAATAAAATCCTGCCACCAACCCCCAAGTACTCCAAGTTTGAGTAACTGCTTGCAGGGCTAGATGCAGATTAACTTCATACCCAGGACGAAGCAATTGCAGGTTAAGGGACTTGCTTAAGGGCCCAATGGAGAAGAGTCACTTCTGATGTTTGCGGAATTTGAACCGGAAACCTTCCAATTGCCGGTGCAGATCCCTGATCTCGGAGCCACCACTCCATCCAAGTTTTCCTAGGTTTTATGGTAAGTTAGTTGCTGCTGTAAACAAAGCAAGTCAAGGCTCGTTTTACAAGAGTGAAAGATATTGGAATATTAGCCTATATGTTTAAGAAAATGGAGTAATAAGCTGAGAAAAAGGAATCTGAGAAGTCATCCTGTGCGATGAGAGAAAAACGGCAAGAAAAGCTATTTTAACGAATTCAGTACTTTTTATGTTGTCCTTTAAAATGGACAATGTTTGAGTTTGGACAGTGAACTTGTTTAAAAAGTGCAGCAGCTTACATTTTCAATTGGAAAAAGACAAATTTAAATGTACTGCTTAGGTCAACAATAGTCTTGTCAGCTTAACAACAACTTGTGTCTTACTTATATGACAAATAAGCATGTTAGTCTTTTGTATTCTTGATAACTTATAAACATTTGATACATTTAAAAAAAACACACCCACCCACAAAGACTAGCGGGCTTTGCTCCCCGCTTGTGCTAGCCTTTTTGCAGTTCTGCTGCTCGCGTATGGGGATGCGGATGTACAATTTAAACAGATTTTTATTTTCATGGGAATTGTTACATATGCATCAACGCAATGTATAACTGCCTGTGATTGAATTTTGTTTCTCTCTATTAAAACAATTTTCAAATGTTTGGCTCCAAGATTTGTTAATTGTCTTTGCAAAAGCTATTCTAACCAGAAACTTAATATTTTAATACGAATCGCGTATCAAGATCTCCTTTGTTGTCTAATGATATCCGCGGAAAATGTACTATCATCTTTCTTGGATACATCCTTCCTTCTACAGTAATTTGTGTGTTGTAAGACTAGATGACGTTAATGGGAGATATTATTTGAGATATTGTAAGTTTGTTTTCATCTTCCGCACAGTCACCACCAACTGTTTCAGCATAGTCTATTGATGCACATTTAACCAATTTGCTGTGTAACCATTTGACATTTTTGGATGCATTCAACCAATGTGTAACCGATCGACATTTTTGGCATTAATTTGTTTGACTTCCTCATTTCTTGGTGCTAGGATTGCACGTGTACTCTTTTCAATAACCCTTTGTGATGAAATTCTTCTATAAGATTGACATAATGTCTTCTTTAATTGGGAACTTAAAGGAAAATGTAAAAAATGTATAAGAGCTAAGAGCGCAGGAAGTGTGTCTGACAAAAGCATTCACACGAATTTGAGTGGAGAGGACCGTCACACAGGACTTGAAAAAATCTCTTCCAAAAAGAATCATGTTGAAGGATTTTTTATATAATATAAACACAATACAAATATTTCTTTGTTGCTGTATGTCAAAACATACAAGTTTCGGTAAGAAACAAGTACTTAAAATGTTAATCCATATTTATAATTATACCTCAAGATTATTAATGTCTTATTGATACACAGAAGAAAAGAAACACCTGTAAAAAATGTAAATGTATACTTTAGCAGTTAATTATAAAAGCTATAATGCAATTAATGATTAAAATCTATAAGTACAGGTAGATTTACATTAGAGCATTGTTAATTTGCAATAGCAAAAAATTATATATGTTCAGTCAATTGGTGTTGGAGAAATGGTGAAAACTATTTCAATAACAATTGTTTCAGATGTACATTACAGAAAAATATAAAGTTGTAATCATGAGCTTTTTTTTTTTTTTTTTTTACGCCAGGTGTATTTTGGATAAATGCTTTTGTGCATATTTTATTACTATTTTAGTATTTTTATAGTCAATTAACAGTAAACCTACAGAATTTTTTTTTTTTTTTTTTAATTGAAAACACCTGATTGGAGCATCCAACTGTGCTCAATTTCCAGAAAAAAGAAAGGAACACGTGGTCATACAGTACTTAACTCACTGTTGTGTACAGTGAGTAGGGGTGGGCGATATGACCAAAATTCTATATCATGGTATTTTTTTCCCCATGCATGAGTGGATGTTAACCACATTTTCCACTGCAATTACTGGCTAAGAATAACCTAGTTCAATGTCAAGAGCATTGTACATTGTACAAAAAACATTTTAATGTTCACACAAGTATTAACACAGGTTTGCATGGCCCCATAAAAAGTGATAGCTTTCAAGGCGGTGGCACTAATGGAGAAGGAATCACATTGCATGACAGATGCAGTCAAAATATAGAACCTTTTTATTGAACAAATTTTGCAAACAACTTTATAATTTTGACAACATATTTTCAACCATCCAGAGGCATTTAGACTTAGTAAAATATCCAGAGGTGCTTGTCAAAAGTTGTATTGCACTGAACATGTCTTAGAAAAGGAATAGTAAATATTTTTTGTAAACCAACTACACTTTGTTAATGTTAATCTCTGTCCACCGACACGTTAAAGTGACTTTTTAAACAACTTTACCATCATTAAAACTGCATAATATTTAAACAAATAATAAAATAGTATTATTACTGATAGTTGCACTATTACTTCAAGGCTTCAAGCCCAGGTGCATTACACAGTATTCACCAAATTAAAATAAAATAAAACAAGTGCAACTTGGTGATGACATCTTTATCAACTGAACCATCATTTAGGCAAACTGCATTAATATGGACCTTGCTTCAAGCTAAGCTATATGCATAAATAATAAAACTGCAACTTGCATTTATAATGCTATTTGTGGTATATCCCTACGGAATCGTATTAGGGCCACGGTGAAGATAAAAAAAAATTACGGATACAGGGAAGAAAAAAAAAAAAAAAAAAAAAAAAAAAAAACACTGTAGAGAATAAAGTCAACATTTCCACTTTATTCTCATAGTTTACTTCAAACTTCTTCCTAAAATCAATGTTTAATTTACTATATTTTCTCAAACCCTGTCATAAGTTAATGCAGCACATTAAATGCTGTGTGTGAAGTGTTCCCCGACCCAGTTGTTAATCACTATGCTTCTTAAACTGACTTCCTCTGCACTAAGGAGACAGCGATCACCGCACAGAATCCATTCACTTCATGATATTCCCGCTCTCTGAAAATTTAGAATGCTAAGATAAATACTTGATATCATTTTCATGATGAAATGCATTAAAGCAGGTATTAAACAAGCACGGTAGTGAGGCGGTAGTGCTGCTCCCTTGTAGTAAGGGGTCCCCAGATGTATGTTCAGTGTAGAGAACTTTATGGCAGGTGTGACGAGTCTCCAAAAAACTGGATGTATGAATGGGTATCGCACAGGTTTAACTTAAATATTGTGTAAATGTTGGGTTTGTGATCTGGTGGTCGGAGACACGAACACAGAATTCAATGCATGTTCTGAGTGGGCTTTTTTTATTGCACGAGCAAAACATACACTAGCAGGGTCAATATAGCATAACAAAACCCCACATCCTACATGATTTTTGAAAGGAAACAAGCATGCCGAGTAAACCCACCAGAAAAACATGCAAATGCAAGGCAGGGTACACCCGAGACACCCTTGCTGCGAGGAAGCAGTGCAACCTCCACGCTGCCGTGCCCCCACGTGATTAATGCATGCTTTAACTCTTTTAGGGCGGATGTCGACTTTTGTCGACAGGAGGGGTTGAAGGCGAATGTCGACAAAAGTCGACATCCAGGGATAGGGGGCGACAATCAGCTGTTAATGGCGACAAATCTCACTGTCACGTCACAGGCATTCCCTCTGTGCTTGGAGGAATGCTAGACTCGTTGACTCGGCAAATAAACATTGCGTGTGCGTGAGTTGCGAAATGTAAACAGGCAAGATGGCACCAACATGTGAAAAGGCAGCGAAACAAGTGCAGAAAAGAAAACACTCGGCAGACGATGTTTTGCGCATTATCGCGGAGTCGGACTCTTGATTTTTCAGAATCAGACTTTCTTGCTCGATCTCCTGATCACTGCCAATAGAGTTAGAAGCAGGCATCAGCTGATCAGACACCAGCCGATGCCGCGCCAGCGGATCTGCTGCCAGTTGCGTGCCTTCGCGCAGCCGATGCATCTACGGCAAGGTTCGCATGGGATAAATACACAGACATTGATCCGTTGAGAGCCGATCTGGCTACCGGAGTTTACAAGACGGCATGGCTTGCTGTTGGACACGACAGATCACCAGCTGCTGTACTTCAGGCTGCTCTCTCCTGATGCTGCTTTTCAGCTACTGTCAGACGAGACAAACAGGTAGGCAGAGATTTTTTTTGAATCGCGGGCTGCGTTTGCATCGCATTCTCGTTTTTCAAAGTGGAAACCCACAACAAAAGACGAGATGAAGCGTGCTGTGGCATTACAAATAGAGATGGGACAGAACTGGTGATATAACTTCAGGGAGCATTGGTCCAAACATGTTTTGTCCCCTGGTGGCTTAGGTACGTGCTGCTGCAAAGTTTTATTCACTTCTGTAATAAACAGAAGCAAATCCCATGGGGTGAGCCAGGCTATAATGCCATACAAAGTTCATAAGTTTCAGAAGATGAAAAGAGGTGACAATACGGTTTTCATGCAGGCAGAAAACTTGGTGGCAGTGGCATGGCATGATGGCAAATGGGTGACTTGTCTCTCTACAGTACACACTAACAATATAAGTTAGAAAGTGCAGCAACAGACAATTGAAAAATAGGCACCAAAGCAACACATATTGTAAGGAGTGCAATGTGGCAATGACTGAAATTGGCGGCTTTGAGCGAGATCAGACTTTGCTGTGTAAAATGTATGTGATATGTATGTGAAATCATAGAGTATGCAGGCTCATACAACATGCAAGACAGTAACATTTGTCAAAAGTAAATATTTTTTGTTGATTTGATATGTTAAACAATTGCTTTGTGTTCTTTTTTAAAAAAATGTTAGTTTTTGGAAAAATATTCAGCCCTGGGAGAAAAACAAAAAAAAAAAATTTGCCCTAAAAGAGAATGCATTTCACCATGAAAATTATATCAAGTATTTATCTTAGCATTCTAAATGTTCAAAGAGCAGGAATATCATGAAGTGAATATTTTGTGCGGTGATCGCTGCCGGCGCCTCCTCTTAGTGCAAGAGGAAGTCAGTTTAAGAAGCTCGGGTAACACTTAACACAAAGCATTTAATGTGCTATATAACTTATGACGGGGTTTGAGAAAATTTAGTAAATTAAATTCATTTTACGATGAAGTTTAGTTTACGATGTTGTACTTTAATGACAAATTACGAGAATAATGTCAACATGTCGACTTTAATCTTGACAAACGGCGAGAATAAATTAGGAATGTCGAGAATAAAGTCAACATGTCGTCACACTATTACACAGTACCCAGGTACATTACACTGTATTGAAAACAAAACAAGTACAACTTGGCTTGCAGTATTTTCCAGTAGTATAGAAACAGTATTTACACATTTGAACATAATGGTCCACATCCGACCTTTTAAAACCAAAGTATCTCCAGGCAACGGACGCGACTCCTTTTTTGACAAAAGTTCTTCTGTTTCATCATGTTCAACTTTATCGTCAGCTACAGCTTCAGTTTCGGAATATTCTGTCCATTTTCACCACGCAATAGCTACACTACCACTGCCTATTTAGCAGTGTAGCAGTGAAAAAGGTCCCCACTTGAACAGTTTACCGCTGTGCCATGTTCCGAACGTCGTTTAGGCAATTTAAACCGGTGTTGCGGTATAAGAAAAAATCTGTATCAAAAATAAAAAACGGTTTTCAGTATGAACCGGTATACCACCCAGCACTAATAGTGAGCAAATAAAGTGTAAAGGTATTTCATTTCAGCCCACACTACAGCTTGACTGATAATCCTACTCTAAGCCTGCTCTACTAGGTGTGCATTACTGTGAATATTTATAATTCTCAACAGCAAAGAACTACAAGTTATGAAACATTGGATAGAGATTCTTCATGTTTTAACGATACATTTCTTGGAATATCAGAACTATAGTATCTGATTTTGCCCTCATTTGGAAAGATGTGGGAGGTGTACTTTTTGAAGTGGTTAGGTTTTTTTTTTGTTTTTTTTGTCTTTTTACCCACTATCTTAAAATTCATTAAACTACTTTACTGGTAGCAAGACATACCAAACGAAAAATAAGCTAAAGCAAAATTAAGAAAAATCACTCCCTTCCAACCACCAAAGTAGGAACTAGTACAATTCTTAGAGAACAGTAAAATATTATCTGAAACAGGTCTTAACTAGGACTATAAACAAGGAACAACTTCTTAGATCTTGCTTCCTTAAGAGCAAAGGTAGCATTTTTTCAGAACACCCACTTAGAGAATCACCTTTTGCTTAACAAAATTGGTTGGTCAAATTTTTCATTCCAACTACCAAGATAACACATCATGTGGGGGAAATTTAGCTTTTTCCAGATTGTTCTATATTTCTTTTCTGCATTGGGGTGGGGGAGTTGAGAAGTACAAATTGGCTAATAAGAGCAGTCACGGTGAGGAAATAAAAGGTGTACTGGAGGAGGTATGAAACAGCCCCAGTAACACTTGACAAATATCTGCTTAATGTTTTGTCGGAAAGTACCTAAATGATAATGTGTACAGAGGATGTACAGTATTTTTCATTTGGCCATCAGTTTTAACTTCTCTCTGTCCTTCATAACTACTTCCAAGAGGTCAATGGTGCATCCTATAATGTAGCCTGCCTTCTTATTTATCATGTTGATATTCGGTGGGGAAAGTAGGTACAGCTCTCTACCAATATTAAAGGAATGCAGTATTCCAACTCCCTTTAAAAAAACAAATCCGCTAGAGTCATATACTCTAATCTCAATATACCCCAACAGCGCAAAAATCAGATGATGTCTGCAACTGACATGCCCTAGCTGTTATACTTGCAGTCTGAGGTGTACAGGTTGAACAGAAAAGGTAATGGATCAGTTCCTTGCAATATTCCAGTGTTGCTTACATCCACAAGCTACCATGGCTGAATGGTACTGAAGGCTTTGGAGAAACTGAAAAAAAATTGAGTAGCACTGAGGATTAAATAGGAATAAACTATGAATCAGACAGATCATTGCATCTTCCAGTCCTGTCTTTGACAGGCAAACTGCAGTGGGTCCAAGTAGTCTTTCACATGGTTACTTGTATATTCAAGGAGTAGCCTCTCAAAGATCATTATGTTGGATATATGGGGCATGTGTTTGTATTCATTAGGTGACAAAGCATATGCCTTCTTTGGAACTGAAACAACATGCATTTTTCATAGCAGACAGAACTTTCAGCAGGCTAAGTGATGGACTGGATAAAAAGTCACAGTAGGCCTTAAATACTTGAGAACGAACTCCAACCAGCCCCATGGGCTTTGCCTGTGTGTAGTCTCCTTAGCTGCCCATAACTTAGGATCCAAGTGAGAAGACAGTACATACTAATACAGTTTAAGGGTTAAAAGTAAACTACATACACAGAGCTGATGATGAAGTAGAGACAGTGGGGGGTGCTTGATGGGACATGTATAAGATTGGCCTGGCTATTGGAAGTGATGATGGAAATGGGAAAAAAAAAAAAAAAAAACTCAATTGGCTCTGTGCACGAGTATTGTCTACAATCCCTTCTTGCATATGAGCCCTAGATTGTTTCAGTTCAGCATTTATGCTGAATCTCTTCCAAAAATCCTTCATGTTATTCTGAGCGTATTAATTTTCTATTTTAGCTCTGTAAGCTTTCCTTCAGCACTCTAGGTCCTTCACAGCTTCCGTCACCAGAAAGTGGTCATCATTCAGGAGACTTCTTGGCTATCTAGTAATTCATGACTTTTGAGAGAACAATGGTGCTGACCAACCAGTTCCATTGATATTGTCCCCATGTAACTTTCACATTTCCCAATTTGTCCAGTGGAAACATTTAGAATCACTTTAGCCTTCAGGGTCCGCTTCCTCACTATCCTTGTGTAAACAGGTTTCTGTTTAATAGCATGCTTGTATGTGGGAGTAATATGAATCCAATCTGCTCAAAGATGCCACCAGTTTAAAGGCATCTTTAACATTTGAATAAATCAGATTCAGCATGTTGAACAAAACAGTTCCATTTGGAGCCAATGACAGAATACTTTATTCTGAAGGGGGATGATATGTCAGGACCCCATACAAACCTAAATTACTAGCAGATATACACCAAGTATGGATGACAAAGCATTCTTGCTTAACTCTTTTAGGGCTAATTTTTTTTTTGTTTCTTTTCTCCCAGGGCTGAATATTTTTCCAAAAACTAACTTTTTAAAAAAAAAAAAAAAAAAAAAAAAACACAAAGCAATTGAAATCAACAAAAAATATTTCCTTTTGACAAATGTTACTGCCTTGCATGTTGTATCCATCCATCCATCCATCCATTTTCCAACCCGTTGAATCCGAACACAGGGTCACGGGGGTCTGCTGGAACCAATCCCAGCATATCACACACATTTTACACAGCAAAGTCCTGCAAAGTCTGATCTCACACAAAGCAGCCAATTTCAGTCATTGCCACATTGCACTGCTTACAATACGTGTTGCTTTGGTGCCTACTTTTCAATTGTCTGTTGCTGCACTCTCACATATATTGTTAGTGTGTACTGTAGAGAGAAGTCACACATTTGCCATCATGCCATGCCACTGCCACCAAGTTATCCGCCCGCATAAAAACCGTATTGTCACCTCTTTTCATCTTCAGCCTGTCTGGCTTCAACTGTGAAGCCATGTGTAACCTGTCCAAAGCCACCAGGAGACAAAGCACGTTTGGACCAATGCTCCCTGAAGTTATATCACCAGTTCTATCCCATCTCTATTTGTAATGCCACAGCGCGCTTCATCTCGTCTTTTGTTGTGGGTTTCCACTTTGAAAAATGAGAATACGATGCAAGCGCAACCCGCGATTCAAAAAATTTCTCTGCCTACCCGTTTGTCTTGTCTGACAGTAGCTGAAAAGCAGCATCAGGAGAGAGCAGCCTGAAGTAGTCCAGCAGCTGGTGATCTGTCGTGTCCAACAGCAAGCCATGCCGTCTTGTGAAGTCCGGTAGCTAGTTCGGCTCCTACGGATCAATGTCTGTATTCCTTCCACGCGAACCTTGCCGTAGATGCATCGGCTGCGTGAATGCACTCATCTGGCGCGGCATCGGTTGGTGTCCGATCAGCTGATGCCGGCTTCTCACTCTTGTTCGATCTCCTGATCACGGTCAATAAAATCCAAATCTGAAAAATCAGTCCGACTCCGCGATAACGCGTAAAACATTGTCTGCCGAGTGTTTTCTTTTCTGCACTCGCTTCGCTCCCTTGTGACATGTCGATGCCATCTTGCCATTGTTTACATTTCGCAACTCACGCACACGCAAGGATTAGTTGCCGAGTCAACGAGTCTAGCATTCCTCCAAGCACAGAGGGAATGCCTGCGATGTGACAGTTTTTTCGCCATTAACGGCTGATTGTCACCCTCTATCCCTGGATGTCGACTTTTGTCGACATTCGCCCTCAACCCCACCGGTCGACAACAACAACAACAACAACAACATTTATTTATATAGCACATTTTCATACAAAAAGTAGCTCAAAGTGCTTTACATAATGAAGAAAAGAAGAATAAAAGACAAATAAGAAATTAAAATAAGACAACCTTAGTTAACATAAGAAGGAGTAAGGTCCGATGGCCAGGGTGGACAGAAAAAACAAAAAAAAACTCCAGAAGGCTGGAGAAAAAAATAAAATCTGTAGGGGTTCCAGGCCACGAGACCGCCCAGTCCCCTTTGGGCATTCTACCTAACATAAATGAAATAGTCCTCTTTGTAGTTAGGGTTCTCACGGAGTCACTTGATGCTGATGGTTATACAGACTTCTGGCTTTTAATCCATCCATCATTGTTGGAACATCATGGTGCTTTGGGTAGATGGTGGTGGCACAAGCCACCACCAATAGGACACCGGAAAAGGAAACAGAAGAGAGAGTAGGGGTTAGTACAGATTTTGAATGAATAGTTATTATAATGAATTGGATATACAGAGTGTCAGGATTAAATTACAGTGAAGTTATGAGAAGGCCATGTTAAAGTAATGTGTTTTCAGTAGTTTTTTAAAGTGCTCCACTGTATTAGCCTGGCGAATTCCTACTGGCAGACTATTCCAGATTTTAGGTGCATAACAGCAGAAGGCCGCCTCACCACTTCTTTTAAGTTTTGCTCTTGGAATTCTAAGGAGACACTCAGTTGAGGATCTGAGGTTGCGATTTGGAATATAAGGTGTCAGACATTCCGATATATAAGACGGGGCGAGATTATTTAAAGCTTTATAAACCATGAGCAGAATTTTAAAGTCAATTCTGAATGACACAGGTAACCAGTGTAGTGACATCAAAACTGGAGAAATGTGTTCGGATTTTCTTTTCCTGGTAAGGATTCTAGCAGCTGCATTCTGCACTAACTGTACTGCTTACAGAAGTAGTACCAGTTTTTGTGATCGGCCATTGCAGCATCCCTAATAAGGAAGCATGTTGGACATGTCCGCAGTCTATTGTTCTTGTAAACAATCCTTTTAAGATGGAGCTCTTTAAAGGACTTTTTTGACTGGGGTTTGATGGCCAATTTTCATGTGTTATCTTTTAAAACGTACTATTGTACTTCTGCTGCTTTTAGTCAAATCATGCTTTAAGAAACTCGTTTAGTTTGCCTTTTTGAGACCAGTAAGCTTTGTTTAGGATTTTATTCTTCTGAATCCCTTGCTGGTTTGACTACACTTTGAACTACCGCCTTTAGTTTTATTAATTGCTGTTGTGTAAATGACCCACCAGATCAGACTTCTTTGCTACGTTTGGAACAAGATTTGTTACTAAAAAAAAAAAAAAACAGCTTACATCTGTGCACTGGCTTACTAAGAGAATTATGATTAATTTCACAAATCATCCTCTTAACATTAGCAGCAAGTTCAACAATTGGTTTTAAAATTGAGCCTGAAGTACCCCCCCTACCAGACTATAAAATGTGTATATGATTAAGCAGGAGTTTTTGACTATAAAAAAAAAAAAAAAAAAAAAGAGTGCTGGGCTTCATAGCCCAAACATACTAACTACAGAGTAAGCGTGTGCTGAAAAGCAGAGCATTTCAAATGACACTTCCAGCTGCTTTTTCTGTTCTACGTACATTTCATATACTTATCCCTAACACAAGTTTATAGGGTTACTGTCATGTCAGCAAACCAAAATAAAATTATCTATGTGCTACAAAAATAAAATGTAACCATTCAGCAAAATGAGATTGGGTATGACAAACCCACATCTCATACATCAAAAGATACACACCACCACACAATTTCAAACAATAGAATAAGGAGTTTCAGCCTTTTGCTAAACGGGTCCTACACTTTGGAATAAGCAACATGGTGGTGCAACATGTACAAATCAAGAGATGATCGGACCACAGATCTGACTTTTTTTTTTTTATATATAAATATAAATACAGTGGAACCTCGAGATCCGATCAACTCTGTATACGAGAAATTCAAAATACGAGGAAAGTATGAGCGAAAAATTCAGATCTAAATGCGAGCATTGGCTCGCGTAACGAGCCACGAGCCAGGCTGTGGGTATAGCTCGCGGCTTAGCGAGGGGGCGTGGTAGCAGTTGCGAGCCGCGATCTGCGGTGTCTGCGTTTCTCACTTAAGTGCACAGGTGGGAAACTGCCCACATCCATGATTGTTCCTGTGGCTGATGTGCTGCAGCTGCCATGTCCTCCCCGCATATATAGAGAAGCGCGAGCCGGTTAAGGGGGAGAAGAAGTAAAAGAAAAGAGGAGAGAGAACGGAGGTTCAGGCAGGCGGTCGGTCGGTGCGGGAGAGCAAGCGAGTGCAGGCTCGCGTGTAGCTGAACAGTGAGCTGAACAGGCGAGCCAAACAGCTGAAGCAGGACGGTGTAGAGAAGGTCAGCTGCATTAAGAGTGTCTCGCCTGTTGCAGAGCCCGCAGGTGAGACGCTAACAGAGAAGAAGCACCGGGGATTGTCATCTGTTTTTTTAAAGACTGCATCCTTTTGACGTTTTAACCTCGTGTTAAAGGATTGTTATTCTTGTGTATTTTAAACCTCCACTTCACAACTGTTTTAAGGATTATTTATTTAAAGATTTATTGAATGCTCTACTGCACTTTGGACACCTGTTTTGATTCTTTTAATAATCAGTTATATTATTTACCAGTGTTATTTATTAAAGGTAGACTACAGTATATATAATTTATCAGTGTTATTTGTTAGGAAAATTGATTTTTATGTTAATATATTTGGGGTGCGGAACGGATTAACTGGATTTCCATTATTTTCAATGGGGAAGTTTGTTCTAGATACAAGAAATTCGCTATACAAGCTCAGTGCTGGAACGAATTAAACTCGTATCTAGAGGTTCCACTGTATAAACTTAAGACTGCTAATCCTAATTTAGAAATGAAAGAATAAAGCGAACAAATTGAAATGTACCAACTAGCACTTAAATGTACACAAAGTGAATTCATGTAAAACCAGATAATTTTTTTTGGGTCTGAATTCACAAGTTAATACTTCACCCAATAGGGTTTCCTTACTTAGTATTTAGTCTAGTACATCAACTAGTTTTGTTCTTCACTTTACAATCAATCCTCAACTTTCGTGGGGATAACATTGGCAGAAAAAAAGCAGAATATTGAGGCTGCTATCGATGGGATCGGCAACCTTCATGTCTTTAGTCGGCTGACAGAAGCCTCTGTTTTTCTAACACTTATTTTCTCAGTAAGCTGCATCACTGACTTTGCACACTTGCACTTTGATTGGAGTCATAATTGCAACACAGAACTTTATTTTAACTCTTTTAGGGCTAATTTTTTTTTTGTTTCTTTTCTCCCAGGGCTGAATATTTTTCCAAAAACTAACATTTTTTAAAAAAGAACACAAAGCAATTGTTTAACATATCAAATCAACAATATTTACTTTTGACAAATGTTACTGTCTTGCATGTTGTATGAGCCTGAATTCTCTATGTGTTGTTTTGATGCCTATTTTTCAATTGTCTGTTGCTGCATTTTCTCACATATATTGTTAGTGTGTACTGTAGAGAGACAAGTCACCCATTTGCCATCGTGCCATGCCACTGCCACCAAGTTTTCTGCCTGCATGAAAACCGTATTGTCACCTCTTTTCATCTTCTGAAACTTTATGAACTTTATGTATGGCATTATAGCCTGGCTCCCCCCCATGGGATTTGCTTCTGTTTATTACAGAAGTGAATAAAACTTTGCAGCAGCACGTACCTAAGCCACCCGGGGACAAAACACGTTTGGACCAATGCTCCCTGAAGTTATCTCACCAGTTCTGTCCCATCTCTATTTGTAATGCCACAGCGCGCTTCATCTCGTCTTTCGTTGTGGGTTTCCACTTTGAATAACGAGAATGCGATGCAAAGGCAGCCCGCGATTCAAAAAAAATCTCTGCCTACCTGTTTGTCTCGTCTGACAGTAGCTGAAAAGCAGCATCAGGAAAGAGCAGCCTGAAGTACAGCAGCTGGTGATCTGTCGTGTCCAAAAACAAGCGATGCCGTCTTGTAAACTCCGGTAGCCATATCGGCTCTCAACGGATCAATGTATGTGTATTTATCCCATGCGAACCTTGCCGTACATGCATCGGCTGCGCGAAGGCACTCAACTGGCAGCAGATCCGCTCGCGCGGCATCGGCTGGTGTCTGATCAGCTGATGCCTGCTTCTAACTCTCTTGCTCGATCTCCTGATCACTGCCAATAAAGTCCGATTCTGAAAAATCAAGAGTCCGACTCCGCGGTAATGCGCAAAACAACGTCTGCCAAGTGTTTTCTTTTCTGCACTTGCTTCGCTGCCTTTTCACATGTCGGTGCCATCTTGCCATTGTTTACATTTCGCAACTCACGCACACGCAATGTTTATTTGCCGAGTCAACGAGTCTAGCATTCCTCCAAGCACAGAGGGAATGCCTGTGACGTGACAGTGAGATTTGTCGCCATTAACAGCTGATTGTCGCCCTTTATCCCTGGATGTCGACTTTTGTCGACATTCGCCTTCAACCCCTCCTGTCGACAAAAGTCGACATCCGCCCTAAAAGAGCTACGCAAAGCAAGAAAATATATAATTAACACACGGGGACGCGGCTTCTCTGCAACAGTAAGGCAAAAATCGTGATAAAGTGCCTGTTAGGATACTAGCCAATACCCAAACTTGTGCATCACACAACTTCTTCCTCTCTCCAACACAAAAGTAAAATTACTAACAAAGTCAACCAAATGTTTGCGACGTGAAAGTCAAAATGTAAACACGTAAATGTTGAGGGTTATCTGTATATTTATCTCTCAAAAATATACTTGTGTGCTACCTTCTTGAAATAGAGGATCGGTAAGAAAACAATCTCCCAGGGCTAAATATAAACCATATGTCAACATATGTGCTAGGTATACTGAAGTGTTCAGAGACTGAAAATTGTGCATTACCAATTTAGTGCAGGATTTGTTCTTATTCAAAAATGGACTGCAACATGGAAAAAGTTTTCTGTTGATGCATTTTATATTGAAATACAAGCAGATGGATGGTACATTTGAAGGAGAGAACAAGGCTGCACTCTGAGCATACAGTGTTCTAAAAAGCCCATTGTAAGGCCGGATTTATACTTCACGCGACGAGACGAATGCTGCAGCGGACACTCCTGCTACGCAAGAACTGTACTGTTTATACTTGCGTGTGTACTTTACGTAAATCTGGAGGAATCTACCAGGTGGCAGTGCGAGATATCATGGTGAGAACAGGTTCGGCTTTGTTGTGTTGTGTCATCGGAATTTAATGGGTGTTCCAAGCAATTCACCTTACCATAATATCTGAAAAGGATGTTTAATGATTAAATACATCAGTCCAGGGATTTGTCCATTTCAGCTAGCATTGGGCACGAGGCAGAAACAATCCCTGGACAAGGCATCAGCCCATCGCAAGGCGAATACAAGCACTCACATACACTAGCGTCATTTTAGTGTCACCAAATCTGCATCTCTTTGAAAGGAAACCCAGCAGGAAAACATGGAAACTCCAGGCAAGGAATATCAGCGACGTGACTCCCTGCAAGACAGCAGCGCTTACGTTCCGCCACCGTGTCACCCCCATGTATGTGATTAACAGTATTCATTATTTAAACGAAATGACCGATTTATCTGTAAAATGTAACATACATACTTTAATGCATTTCTTCATGAAAGTGATATCAAGTATAAATCTAAGGATTCTAAATGTGCAGAGTTGGAATATCATACATTTAATGTGCGCAGTGTGCCGATCTATTGCTAGCGATCGCTGCTTTCAGGACCAGAGGAAGCCCTAGAGGGAAAAAAAAAAAAAAAAAAAAAAAAAGACGGTACGTGAGACTTTTAAAATGTATCGTGTCATTACAATCGGGAATATGCGACACTTGAATATAAAAGCACCACGAATGCATCTGTATGTCAGCATTTTGCTTCACCACATCGAACCATACATCAGACATCGAAGCGCGCACATCAATCTCGTAGGATCCGCAAAGCGGCTTTGTCACATGTAGATAGTAAACAGAGACTGACGTCACATTCCAACTTTTAACACTCTGCGCCCCCCGACTTTTTGCTGGTACTGCAACTCACACACGCGTCGCGTTAATTTCCGAGGACCTGCTCAGAGGACGCATCAAATGAACGCTGGAAACGCGTTGCAGCCATGATGCGGGCGCGTACGCATTCCGAACGTGAAGTATAAACGAGCCCTAAGACAATCTCTTGTATATACCATTAAAATCAGGTGGTCAGGAGGTTATTAGTGTCAGTTTTAGGACTCTCTTTATAAAGGCAAACTCCCTTAAAATAAAAAATTGTAGTACAGTAGTTACCAAATCACACTTTGGAGAGATAATTTTCCTTTCATTCATAGATCAGTCATACCACAGTTTATGCTTGTTCATTGCTATTGCTTTACGTAGCAAAGTTAATACTCTAAAAAGGTACAAATGTGCATATACTGAAACAGCAACAGAGTACTATATGGGAAACAAACACACCACACAGTATCACACCGATTCAACTGAACACGGAGGTGGGGCATCATTTCTGTGGGCTTGTTGGTGACTTCAGCAGTGTAGCAGTGCGGTGCTGCTAAGATTCACACGATCAAGAAGATGGCGATTTATTTTTATAGAGGAGATCCCAGGGACGCTCCCAGCCTTGGACTTACCCGCACACACTCAAAGTAATGCACATTGGGATCAAGCAACAAGATAATGAAATTAAATGAAATGAAAACAAAAAACCACCCCTGTACCCATACGGCGATATTACATTAAACCACAAAAACCCCCACAGCAAAGTCCATGGAAAACAGCACCGGATATAATGATGAAGATAATAAGAGCTGTCCAGAGATCTGTATGTTGAAAGGGAATGAAAAGACAGTCCTACCAGTAGACACTGTAAAGGTGAAGATGGGGGGACGGTTCAGGAGCGTTCCTTTTCTTGCGGGAAAGCCATGAATCCACTATCAGTCCTCAGATCACAGGTAGACAAGAGACGATCCAGACCCCAACAACAATCCAGGACACAATGACGAAGTACGGTTAACCAACAGAAGGCAGCCAGACACAAACACAAAATAAAAAAACACTTTCTTTGGAGACCTGCCCTCCTTTTAAGAGCCTCTTTTGACCCCAACAGCCCCTGCACCCCAGACAGAAGACCAATCAGAGCCTCTGCAGGGACTCCTGGGAGATGCGGTTTTAACTAATAGTAGCACTGCTACAGCAGGAAGTACCAGCATTGTCGAGACAGGAAAAAAAAGGAAGAAATGTCAAGTTCCACAGACTCCATTTCAAGATAATCAACATCTTCGGCCATTCTCTTTTATTGCAATAGGATGACAAAGAGGCAAAAAGCCAAAGAGCATGGCGCAGGACCCAGATGTGGCAGCATAAGGTCAATTAAATGCATGCAAGAACAATTTTAAGATATTCATCTTCTTGAATTTTACACCTTTCTTCAAAACAGTTGTTTTATCTATTGAGGGCTACAGACATTGATTACTGTTCCCATGAACAAGTTACCCCTTTCTACCCTCCGGCATTAAATAAAGCCCACATATGTTCGAATCTCAGGAATACAGTAATCCCTCGCTATATCGCGCTTCACCTTTCGCGGCTTCACTCCATCGCGGATTTTATATGTAAGCATATTTAAATATATATCGCAGATTTTTTGCTGGTTCGCGGATTTCTGCGGACAATGGGTCTTTTAATTTCTGGTACATGCTTCCACAGTTGGTTTGCCCAGTTGATTTCATACAAGGGACGCTATTGGCAGATGGCTGAGAAGCTACCCAACGTAGCTTTCACTCTCTCTCACGCTGACTTTCTCTGATCCGGACGCAGGGGGATTGAGCAGGGGGGCTGTTCGCACACCTAGACGATAGGGACGCTCGTCAAAAAATGCTGAAAGATTATCTTCACTTTGCTCCCTTCTTTGCTGCTGCTTCCTTTAAGCGACATGCTGCACGGTGCTTCGCATACTTAAAAGCACGAAGGGCACGTATTGATTTTTGGTTGTTTGTGAGCTGCCGCCTTCAACAGCTTTGTGCCGTGGTGCTTCGCATACTTAAAAGCCAAACAGCCCTATTGATTTGTTTGCTTTTGTCTCTCTCTCTGACATGATCTGCTCCTGACGGCACTCCTTTGAAGAGGAAGATATGTTTGCATTCTTTTAATTGAGACAGAACTGTCATCTCTGTCTTGTCATGGAGCACAGTTTAAACTTTTGAAAAAGAGACAAATGTTTGTTTGCAGTGTTTGAATAACGTTCCTGTCTCTCTACAACCTCCTGTGTTTCTGCGCAAATCTGTGACCCAAGCATGACAATATAAAAATAACCATATAAACCTATGGTTTCTACTTCGTGGATTTTCTTATTTCGCAGGTGGCTCTGGAACGCAACCCCCGCGATGGAGGAGGGATTACTGTACTCTGATGTAAGTAACAATGAGGCTGCTCTCTATAGCTGTAGGAGATGTCTTCATTTTATTTGGCTGGATTTTCAAAGTCCATTGTTTCAAGAAGGTGTTTCACCTGTAGTAGTCCAAGCATGAATCAACAAATACCATTGCTATCAAGTAAAACAAGAATAAGGAAATAAACCCAAATTTATAATTGACTGCATTATCTCTGTAGAATAAGGAAGTAGTTCTGTTTTTGTGAACTTATTTCTGTACCAAGAGCTGTCGGAAATAAACATACCAATAAGTTAATTCAAATGAAATGTGTTAATTTTGAAAGGAATAAAAGTATATAGAACAAAGTGAACAAGTTCAGGATATAGCCAATTGTTTTAACTGGCTATAATTGAGCATTTTAAAGGTAAACATTTTTGAGTTAGGCAGGTCTTTTTTTTTTTTTTTTTAAAACTGCTTTTATTAGTGTATACTTGTAGTACAGACAGATGTTCAGTTTAGAACAGTTTTTTTAATAAATGGCTCCTTTTTGGCTTTCCAGCCCATAAGTCTCTTGCATATTCTTAATGGGATTCCCATACCTGTGAGTGCACAGAATACTGATGGAAACTCCCTAAAGAGAAACCACTGGGGAAACAAGTGAATACAAGACCTAGAGAAAAATGGCTTTCCTCTTTTTTTGTTATGCCAGCAAATAAAATATTCCTTCCAGTGTTCCCAGATTATTCAGATGTGTTAGTCCACAATATGAAAGTTTTTTTTTTTTTTCCCCCCACTTTGAAATGCGCTGTTCAATTTCATCCAGTCCTATTGGTTTGTTTGTGTGAAATATACCTTTCAACCTTCCATCACTAGGGACTACTTTAAAGTATTTGTCATACAAAAATTACATATGTCCGTGTGTTTAAGCAGTTACCTTCTAATGGTAGGGCTAATGGATATGTTAATCGTAATTTCAAGGGAATGAAGGTTCTCAAGTACCAACCTGACACTACCAATTTAAATTTGGTTTATGCTCTAATTCAGTGCAACTAAGGACAATGAAATCCTGCATTATTGCTTCATGTTTCATGCAGTTTCTTTTTCACTCTGATCCTCGTGTGATGAGACCTGATGCGAGTCCTCTCTCAGGACTGAATGGTAAGAAACCTTCAAATTCCTTTAGCAAAATACTTATTTTGTTACTGTATGAGGAAGGCTGGGAAATGGTAACAGGGAAACATGACTGTTATGGAGGGTTTTGTTTAATTCAGTACACTAGGGTAAGCAGACACTGAACTGATACACTATCTACTAAATATTCAATTAAATGTAACAATAGAACAAAAAACTTATTGGTTTTATCCACAACAATGCGTATACATGTCATAGGGTACAAATATCACATCGTATTACAAATGTTTCATTGTCTAAGATAAACATGAGCCTTGTAAATATTACACATTATATTACAATAAGGGAATTGTAACACCCAATATAAAATAACTAGCCAACCCGTGGCGTAGCATACGCTGCATAATTATGTATTGATGGGTGAACACTTCCTGAAAGACAGTTGTCCAAATAGGAACTCTGGAGAGGGCAACATACAATTGTCCGTGACTGAAAACTGGAGGACTGCAGTCACGCCTCCACCTCCCAAAGCGAGGGACGGGGCGGAACGGCGGTTTGGAGAGGGTAAGGACGCCCATTCCACCCCCTCTGCCCCGGCCCCCCCACCATTTTAGTCATCGTTCACTACGCACTGCCTTCTCATGTGCCCTCCCCCAGCTCCTCACCTGAGTCGCTTTCGTCTGTGTACAGTCCACATGCACCTCTGAGCCACGTTGACTTATCATTGTGTGGTTCCGGCTGCTTTTCTATATATAATCCACCAAGTCACCCGACCATGGTAGTAGCGACGGGGGATGTGTACAAAGGGCAGGGACTTAATCAGTGTGAGCGTATGACCCGTTCGTGGGGAACAACTGCAAGCCCCGGTCTCCATCACGAATGGGGTTCAACGGCTTAGCCACGCCTCTTGGCACTGGGTAGACGCACGTTGATCCATTCAGTGTAGTGCGCTTGCAGCACCGGACATCTAAGGACATCACAGACCTGTTATTGCTCAATCTCCCGTGGCTGAAAGCCACTTTAGTCACGTAACTATTTAGCAGAAGGGAGTCTCGTGAGTTATCGGAATTAACCAGACAAATCACTCCACCAACTAAGAACGGCCATGCACCACCACCCACAGAATTGAGAAAGAGCTATCAATCTGTTAATCCTCTCCGTGTCCAGGCCAGGTGAGGTTTCCCCGTGTCGAGTCAAATTACGCGAAAGGCTCCACACCTGGTGGTGCCTTTCCGTCAATTCCTTTGCGACCATACTGACCCATCCCCCCCCCCTCCAACCCGGAACCCAAAGACTTTGGTTACCTGGTATGAATGCCCGGCGGGTCATGGGAATAACTCCGCCGGATCGCCAGTCAGCATCGTTTATGGTCGGAACTACGACGGTATGTGATCGTCTTCGAACCTCCGACTTTCGTTCTTGATTAATGAAAACATTCTTGGCCAATGCTCTCGCTCGAATTGTTGGCGGCCGTGGCTCTGTTGTGCGTGTGCCATGGTCGGATGCTTAGTGAATTGTTCGTGGGTGGTGCTCTGAGTTGGTGGGCATAGCTGTCTTGTGTGTGTCTTGCTTGCCATGGACTTAGTGAATACTGAGAATTGGTGGGCGTGGCTATGTCATGCGTGCCCTGTCAGCTGCTTAGTGAATTTGTATATTTATTTATTTTATATATATATATATATATATATATATATATATATATAGTAGCAGATACGTGTGTCGTCCACCTCTCGAACCCTCAGGTACCACTCTTCGGACCAGGTGAAAGTATAATAATAACTCTTTTTATTATAATACAGTGCACCAAGCACTCTCCTCACCACACTACTCATACACAAATAAACTCTTTCTCAATACAATACTCCTCCTCTCCCAGACACGTTGCCACCCTACCTCCCAGCTCAGTTCAGTGTCTGGGCTTACCCAGAGTTATTTTATAGCCCCTGACCCGGAAGTGGCTCCAAGCCAAACCCACAAGTCTGTTTTCCTTCCGGGTCAGGGCAAAGTCCTTTTCTTCATCCCGGGAGCACATCGCTTCTTCCAGTCACGTGACTGGGATGCACTCCCGGGTTATAGGGCACACAAGAGCTTACTAGCCCCCCTACAGCGACTCCTGGCGGCCCCCAAGGTATCCAGCAGGGCTGTGTCAAAACACTACAAAGTCCATGAGGCCCTGCTGGAACTCGGGGCGCAAATATGCTGTCCGGAGGGCTCCTCCTAGCGGCCTGGGGGTGACGACCGGAGTCCATAGCCGGTCGTCTGTCACAATATATTATATATATATAAAATGAATTACATGAAATGGGGAAAGAAAAGCGAGACTACATTCAAATGAAAATGATCAATGGGAATCACCATAAAAGAAACGCAGACATGAACAATGTGAGCCACTCATAGAACTTATCAATAGTAGATACTGTATCTTAAAGTTTACAACTATATATTAGGAATATACAGTAATCCCTCCTCCATCGCGGGGGTTGCGTTCCAGAGCCACCCGCGAAATAAGAAAATCCGCGAAGTAGAAACCATATGTTTATATGGTTATTTTTATATTGTCATGCTTGGGTCACAGATTTGCGCAGAAACACAGGAGGTTGTAGAGAGACAGGAACGTTATTCAAACACTGCAAACAAACATTTGTCTCTTTTTCAAAAGTTTAAACTGTGCTCCATGACAAGACAGAGATGAAAGTTCTGTCTCACAATTAAAAGAATGCAAACATATCTTCCTCTTCAAAGGAAACAGAGGATAGCAAACAAATCAATAGGGCTGTTTGGCTTTTAAGTATGCGAAGCACTGCTGGTACAAAGCTGTTGAAGGCGGCAGCTCACACCCCCTCCGTCAGGAGCAGGGAGGGAGAGAGAGAGACACAGAGAAAAACAGTCAAAAATCAATACGTGCCCTTTGAGCTTTTAAGTATGCGAAGCACCGTGCAGCATGTCGCTTCACGAAGCAGCTGCACACAGAAGGTAGCAACGTGAAGATAATCTTTCAGCATTTTTAGACGAGCGTCCGTATCGTCTAGGTGTGCAAACAGCCCCCCTGCTCAATCCCCCTACGTCAGGATCAGAGAAAGTCAGCGCAAGAGAGCGAGAAAGTAAGTTGGGCAGCTTCTCAGCCATCTGCCAATAGCGTCCCTTGTATGAAATCAACTGGGCAAACCAACTGAGGAAGCATGTACCAGAACTTAAGACATATTGTCCTCAGAAATCCGCGAACCAGCAAAAAATCCGCGATATATTTAAATATGCTTACATATAAAATCCGCGATAGAGTGAAGCCATGAAAGGCAAAGCGCGATATAGCGAGGGATCACTGTATCATCATTGCTAAAAAGGTACCAAAAAAATCATCCAGTTACAACTAGGACTTCAGCTAAGAACACATGGGTTCTTTTCCCCAAATAGGACATCAGACCTACACTCATGAACAGCACCAAGAACAGGACAAGGGGAGCATATACCCGTAAATTAGTGGAGTGCATTTTGTTTAGGGGTGTTTGAACCCTGCAGATCACTGATGGACATTTAATCTCTCTATATATAAAAGAAAATCCTGGAATGGAAAAGCAAGTCAACGATGTGATCTTCTCGGAAGACATTTTAAACACCCGTGAGACCAAAGACACGCCCTACTTACAATCTACCCGCCAGACCAAATACACACCCTATTTAAAATCTATCAAATAGGACAATAGGCAGCAAAACATTCAGTCTTGTGAAGGATTTGAGCATACACAGATCCAGGGCTCTCAGTGCATATAAAGCGTATAAGGACAGTACGCTATAAATGAAATGTCGACATCTAAGCGAAGAAGAAAGCAGCGTGGAGAAGAGAGACTCAAATGCGTTGGTGAGAAAAAGGAGCAAAAAAGAATAATCGAGGTGCAAATTCAGAAAATAAGGAAAGTAATTATCAACCCGGAACAAGTGGAATTGGGGGTTAAAAAAAAAAAAAAAAAAAAAAAAAAAAGCACGTCCAATCCGGCTCTGAATTAAAAGACAATGAGTAAAAGACAAAGTAGAACTTCATAAAAAGACGTTTACAAACACTGGCGCTAAACAGATGCGAAGCAGGTTAGAGATTATGAAACCAGGGAAATTAGAAAGGCTCAAAAAACACACACACACGTTGGCACTATACACATGGAGAAAGTTAAAGGATATGAAAGTAGGAAAATTAGAAAATATAAAAAAAGAAAGTAAAGATCGCATTAGCGCAAACTGCCTCATTTAACTATGCACCAGTCTAAATTTGGTTTTGCACAATACTTACTACACTATTGCACCTTAACACTTAATTCTACTTTATTCACATAATTTTACTTATTTATTATGTTCTACTATACTGTTATCTTTCAATCTATGACTTTGTTAATCTAACTGATATTCTTCTAACTTTGCACAGTTTTGGATAAGCGGATCAGGATGCAGTTCACTGCGTGTTGTCCTGTATAACTACGCATGTGACAAATAAAGAATCTTGAGAATTTCAAATACAGTTTACTGCACATGCATTTATTGGTTACTTTGTTAATGTATATATATTTATCTGTCTGTTTATTTAAAAAGCTAGATTTAGCTCAGGAGTCAAAAACATTCCGTCTTGCCCTTGTACAAAAACCTAGACAAAAGCTGGGATATCAACTTGGTAACCCCATGTACTTTTGGAAATGAGGAAAATAGCATGACTTTACAGACAGGAGTCCAATGCAGAACTTTTTTTTGCAAATTAAAAAAGTAAAATTAACTGCTGCTAATGTAGATCGTTTGGTCTGTGCTGAAATTCCAAACAGAGAAACCTATCCTGACCTCATTAAAAAGTTTCAGCATATTGGGACTCGCAAGATTACAAATATTGTTTTTACAGAAATTCTGATATAATTGAAACTAATGAAATAGCAACAATTCAAAGAAAAAAAAAATCTTAAAAGTGTGTATCCAGAAAACCAAACACGGGGGTTGGCGAGCGAAGCCCCCTAGTTGTATAAAAAGAAATCTGTTTCACTGTACTTTGTTTAAATTTGTACAATTCTGTTTATTTGCAACAGTTATATGGAAAGTGAAAAGTGGGCTGTTTGAAATGTTCTAAATGTAGTGTTTTAGAAAGCTTGTCCACTTCATGTGTGGACGATAAGCAATAACATTAGACTATTTTAAAAAGGGGGGTTGGGATAATGGGGGATTACAGTAACAAGGAGACTGCTGAAGTACCATTTTCACAAAATATCTGGCAATAGACATGTTGAACTTCTTGGTTCTCACATATACCTTCTGAGATGATTTTACCTTTCAATTTTCTAAAACATTCATTTTTTTTCCCCCTCATTCTGCCAGAGAAGGCTCATAGCAGCTAAGGCCGCTTCCACAAAAATGCAAACAAATTGCTTAACAAATGCATCTATGCTTGTTTTTGTCTGTGAGCCATTTATTTTCTCAAATTCCTTCCATCAGTCCTCCTGGACCTACTTTGTGCAGTTCCATGTCATGTGATGCTAAACCCTATCTCATGACATGATCAGGCACCAGACAGATAATACAGGATGGGTACTCATCCACAGCAAGACACGCTGTACAGAACTGCATACACTGGCCCAATTTAAAGACACTATACACATACACAAATTCCTTTGGCATGCGGGGGAAACCCTCTCACAATAAAATACATTTCAGTGTAGGGCTGCACGATTAATCTTTTTTTTCCTCATGATAACGATATTTATGACCCACGATCAGTTAATAAATATCGTCGCAATTTTACAGTATAAAGACCAAACTTTATGGGCCGAGTTTACGGATTAGACTGCGTCACTATGACGTTACTGTGTCTAGATTGCAAGAGCTTTCTGAAGCAGTAGAAGTCAATAGCAGCAATAACAGTCAGTCAGAATAAACATATGATGGCGGAGCAACGTGAGGAAGGTGCATAAGTGCGATCGTTAGTTCCTAAAAAGGGGTCATACTCAGCTGTCTGGAACTATTTCGGTTTCGAGGAATGTGATGTTGATCAGGTACAAGTCTTGTGTAAACTTTGCTCCTGTTCCGTCCAAACGTCCCAAGGTAACGCAACAAACCTCAACCACCTTAAAAGCCACCACAAAGTACACTATCAAGAATTTCAAGGACTGAAGGCACAAACAGCAACAACAAATTACCAGCCATCCACAACACAGACAACATTATCAGGGACATTGTTCAACGCAATACCATATCTGCCTAGCTCGCAGAGACACCGGGAAATAACAGAGGCGATCACGTACCATATAGCCAAGGATGTGTGTCCAATAACCACCGTGAGCAGTGAGGGGTTTAAAAAAATGATCGCAACACTTGATAAAAGATTTAGCATTCCCTCACGCAACCATTTTTCCAATGTTGCGCTGCCCTCGCTGTATGCGAAATGCCGAAAAGAAATAGAAAAATTCTCAGGCTCAGCCTTGAATATTTTGCTGCCACGACCGACTTATGGTCAAGCAGAACTGCGGAACCGTATTTGAGCTTGACAGTTCATTTTATTGACAGCGAGTTTGAGATGAAAAGCAAGCTTTTGCAAACTTCGTTTTTCCCACAAGACCATACAGCGGAGTTTATTGCAGTGGGCCTCAAAGAAGCGATGTCCGCTTGGGGCTTGGTGGAAGACAGACTTGTGTGCATCACAACGGACAACGCAGCTAATATGATTAGGGCAGCATCTGTGAATAACTGGCCGAGGCTACACTGCTTTGGTCACAGACTTCATTTAGCCATCGGTGAGTTGTATGTTTTTTTCCCCCAGATATATTGAAACAATTTGACAATTTAAAAATATTAATTGTTGTTGTTGTTTTAGTGATATTATAATCAGGGCTGCACATAACTGGTACGCATGCGTGGCAAAAATGATGAACGCGTAACGTCATTTTGTTACTACAGCGCTTTCGTGTACAAAACAGAAGAGCTCTTGACTGTGACCGTTTTTTGACAGCGTGCGATTAAAATTTCACCTTCACCATTTGTTTTATGTCCTTTCGGTTTAGGTACTGCGTTTATATTCGAAAAGGGTTTATTCCTCCGACTCAGGACCCTATTCTGCACCGGCGGAAAGCACCATACAAAGTGGTTTCGTTTTGAAATAAAATAATTTTGCGTGTTTTCCGCTTGTGGCAGTGGTCATTTTTAAATGAGGCGCAGCTGTGCGCATTTTCGGCTACTTTAAGACGGCCAAATGACAGTGCGCTCTTCACCAACAGTCTTTAGTCAGTGACGTTATTTATTAAACGATATTTAAGCGCCACGCACTCACGTGATATTAGATACGTACTCAAATAACATTTTATTTTATTTTATTTCGGTTTTATCACAAAAGAACTGATTCTTTATACCATTTTTAATAAAACGCAATACATTTGTTTAATGCATATTACGCTCAAGACGCAACCTTGTGTTCCGTCAAGTTGCACAATGACGATAAAAACCACAAAACCTTAAGGGAGCGATCTGCACTTATTAAGACCTCGCTGCGGAGTGCGTACCAAACACCAGCTCCTGCTACTCACCTGAGGAACACACTCAAAAAGTTGTGCACCCCTGATTATAATGACACATTATAATGACAATGAGTCATAGGTCTACCAGTATAATAATCATTTTTATTCTGCTAATCTATCAAATTAGATACATTTAAAAGTTAATAGTATTTGACTAATCAAATATTTTTTGTGTTAATGTTTGTGAACCCAGATGAGTTTAGAATAAGTGAGTGTTTATTATTTATTAATAAATGTTTGATAATTGTCTTATGTAGGTGTATATTAATTAGTGAAATAAAAAACTTTTTTTTATTTCTGATCAAAAAGTTGCATAAACAACAAGAGTCTTCCTGTGTCTTACTGTTTTTTTTTCTGATGTTTATTTCCTGAACAGAATGCCATGAAGGATCCAAGAATTGACCGGGCTGTGGGGCTCTAAAAAGTTGGCGAGCTCCTTCTCTTACAGCTGGAAGCGTAAGAGAGGAGTTTTTAGCTGCACAAAAGGAGATGAAACTCCCAGAGCACTCACTGAAAACAGTGTCCAACAAGGTGGGGATCACGTCAGGCCATGACAGAGAGAATCATCGAGCAGCAAAAGGCCATTGCACATGTCCGGTCCTCTGACAAGAAGTCTCGTCATCTTATCCCTAGAGGCAAACAACAAATCCTTGCACCCTCTAGTTAATTTTACAGATGCACTGTCTGGCAAGAAGTACGTCAGCGTGTCATTTGTTAAGCCAGTTCTTCATCTTTTCAATGCATCAATCCTGAAAGTTAAGGATGATGATACTGACCTGTCAAGAGCAATCAAGTCTAAAATTTTGGAGTACCTAAACGAAAAATACAGTGACCCAGACATCCAAGCTCTATTGGACATGGCATCTACGGTGGCAGCGGTGGGTTGGCACCCTGCCCGGGATTGGTTCCCTGCCTTGTGCCCTGTGTTGGCTGGGATTGGCTCCAGCAGACCCCCGTGACCCTGTGTTCGGATTCAGCGGGTTGGAAAATGGATGGATGGATCTACGGTGGATCCACGATTTAAGATGAAATACACGGCTGAGGACAACAAAACAATTCAATCCAGACTCAAAGCTGAGATGCAGACTTTGGCAATGATGGTAATAAAAATGAGCTGCACTGAGATCTATATTAGTGTTTTGAGTCTCAATTAGTTAAATTTGTTCTAAATGCCTTTTTCTGTGTTTAGGTGCCACCCCAAGAAACAGCACAAGAGACCAGCGAGGAGGATGCTGAAGCTGGATGTGCCCCAAAGAAAAAGATGACTTTAGGAAGCTACTTTAAAACTGCTGAACAAGCCTTGCCACCTAACAACCAGAAATCCAGTGTAGCCTGTGAGCTGGAATCTTACTTGCAGTCAAACTACCTGGATAGTGAGGGGGGCCCATTAAAATGGGGGAAAGAACATGAAAAGATCTACCCAAGGCTTTCAAAAGTGGCAAAAAATATACTTCTGCATACCAGCCACAAGCTCTCCTTCAGAGAGGGCTTTTAGTTCCGGTGGAAATGTAGTTGCTTGCGGTCTTCCCTAAAGCCCGATCAAGTTGACAGGCTTGTGTTCTTAGCCAAAAATCTGTAACATGTAAAAATTTTTTATTCTTATTTGATTTTATTACAAGTTGATGTAAAAGAGGCAGTTAAATTTTTTTACCACAGCTAAGAAAAAAACTCTCCATTCTAAACCTGTTCGGTTTATTTTTCTTTATTTGTGGCTGTAAAGTGCAATAAGAATACACAAGTGAATAAAAGTTCATTACCAAAGGAATAATCGTCATTATTAATCGTGATAAAAATTTTGAGCAAAATAATCGTGATAATCATTTTTTCTGTTATCGTGCCGCCCTATTTCAGTGTAAGAAAAAAAAAAAAAAAAAAAAAGCACACCAAGACTTCATTTGTGACGCTCTTGAGTTTTCCCAGGCACATTAAAAGATAGCCACTCCCTAAGGCAGTGAGAGGAATGCAAATGCTCCTCATAGTGCTCGCTGCTCCTCTAGCACAAGGGAGCAGTTAACCATAAAACAGACCTTGTGAAATCAGAAGACATTTAAAATAAAATAAAAAAAAAAAAATTCAAAATATAAAAAGGGCACCTCATTCATATGTAAACACAGTGCTTGTAGGAAAGCTGAAAAATCCCAGTGTTTCAATTTCTACTCGGGTCTGCATTACTTCTGGTACCAATTTGTAATACCTTACTGAACATTCAGACTATAAACATGCTATCTGAATTTCAAATGTGAAGGCGACAACCCTATAATGCCACTCAATGCATAACTGTGCCCTTCAACGGGAAGGCATCTAATCCAGAGATGGTTTCATCCCACCACCTGATGCTCTCATGATTGGATCTGTTCCTCATGATACTGTACTGGCTTTAGCAAGTAAAACACAAAGGGGTGGATGGATATTTAATGGGAGTGTTACTGTTTCAAGTTTTGCCCCAAATTACCCTACCACAGGGTAGGTTTCATGGTTTTAGAACCCTTTTCACAAGGCCTTTCTGGTTTCAAGTATTGAAAAAGGTTTTTAAGCCCTGTGGGAGACTTCCCACTCACTCTGGAAGAGTTAATTTAAGGGTTATTATCAGACAAACCAATACCAATGCCAAGGTCAACAGGCCAATATCATATGCCAGTTGCATACATCTAAAGAATGATGCTAAATTTCCAAAAATAGACCAATGAAAGAAAGTGATAAATTCCAATCATGGAACAGTGTATAAAATGTATTTTTTCCTGTTGAAATAATTGAACAATTACCCTTTAAATGTTCACGTGTTAGGAATCTTACTAAATCACAGCATTGGGTGGAGTTCAGCGAGTTACTTTACCTTTATATACAAGTTTTATCGTTTGAGTTTTAGAAAATTTATTCAGTAACATTTGATTTTCAATAATTGAATAACAGGGGGTTAACCAATATTATCAAAACTCAGAATCCAAAAATCATAGTATTAATGCAACATTTACACTTAAGAGATTGAGAATATTTGTTTATAACATTTCTAATACCACTTAAAAATAATGTGCAAGAAATGTGATTTTTTTTTTTTTTTTTTTTTAAAAAGCATGGCAAATCAAACTATTTAAATATTTTCATTTACATTACAGATACATTTTACTGGATCCACACAAAAAAATCATAATTCTTCACCAAAACCCCTAATTAATAAGTTACAGGTTTATTTTAGTACCTTTTTCACAATAGCCACTACTATGAGAATGTGTATCCTTTATTTAGCTTTTATGTCAGAAAGCTTTGTTTCCCTCATGGCATACGGTCAATTAAAAAAACACACACACACACACTGGAGATTTGGCATTTTTGCAAAGTACAACTGGAAAAGCTGCAATGTTAACAAAGGAACTGGATTCTGAACCCAATCATATGTTTGATTGTTAAGAGCTTTCTTTCGTAAAGGGCATTTCAATAAAGATATTGCTTATGCCGTGGTTATAAAAGTTGGGTGCATTGGTTTCTTCTATATGAAACCATAATAATTAAAGAATCAGTGGGAGAATGGACCTCAAGTATTGTATTCATACAAGGCAACACTAATGTATTTTCTCCACATTATAATTATTCATTTGGTGGATGGCTTTCCTCACAGTAAGTGGGAAAAAAAATTCTACAAAAATTAGGTTGGTTGATTACAGAGAACTACTATGTTAACAACACAAAATGCTAAAGCAAAGCACAAGATGCACAGGCGGTAGGTTTGATACTTTGTATCGTGGGACGCCAGTTCAAGCACTATGGGTAAGAGCCATCAACGAAGTCTAATCAGCAGGGATTAGACTCAACATCATCTCTAGTTTTTCTTCCTCTTTCCTCCTGCTGTAGCAAATATACAAGTGACCTGAACACCTAGATATTTAAAATTACACCTCATTGTTAAAAGCAACATGCGTCAAGTCAGCCAACTCGGACCATTTTTCATAGTTATTAATTAGAAAGGATGCCAGCTTTTGTTTGGTGTGATGGATGCTTTAACAGTTCTCTTAATGCAGCAATAAGTCAGGGATCTCCTAGGAAGTATTTAAAGTTATATTCATAGTATAACTACAGTAATCCCTCCTCCATCGCGGGGGTTGCGTTCCAGAGCCACCCGCGAAATAGGAAAATCCGCGAAGTAGAAACCATATGTTTATATGATTATTTTTAGAATGTCATGCTTGGGTCAAAGATTTGCGCAGAAACACAGGAGGTTGTAGAGAGACAGGAACGTTATTCAAACACTGCAAACAAACATTTGTCTCTTTTTCAAAAGTTTAAACTGTGCTCCATGACAAGACAGAGATGACAGTTCTGTCTCACAATTAAAAGAATGCAAACATATCTTCCTTTTCAAAGGAGTGCAAAGCAAGCAGTCAAAAAAAAAATCAATAGGGCTTTTTGGCTTTTAAGTATGCGAAGCACCGCCTGTACAAAGCTGTTGAAGGCGGCAGCTCACACCCCCTCTGTCAGGAGCAGGGAGAGAGGGAGAGAGAGAGAGAGAGAGAGAGACAGATAAAAAAAATCAATACGTGCCCTTTGAGCTTTTAAGTATGCGAAGCTCCGTGCAGCATGTCCTTCAGGAAGCAGCTGCACACAGCCCCCCTGCTCACACCCCCCTACGTCAGCGCAAGAGAGAGAAAGTAAGCTGGATAGCTTCTCAGCCATCTGCCAATAGCGTCCCTTGTATGAAATCAACTAGGCAAACCAACTGAGGAAGCATGTACCAGAAATTAAAAGACCTATTGTCCGCAGAAACCCGCGAAGCAGCGAAAAATCCGCGATATATATTTAAATATGCTTACATATAAAATCCGCGATGGAGTGAAGCCGCGAAAGGCGAAGCGCGATATAGCGAGGGATCACTAATTCAAAAAAAGCAGTGCATGGAGGTTAAATATATACAGTGGAACCTCAGTTTGTGAGTAACTTGGTTTTTGAGTGTTTTGCAAGAAGAGAAAATATTAATACATTTGGACTTGATAAACGAGCGAGGTCTTGCAGTACGAGTATTACGTATAAACTTTATCTACTGAGCGTCATGTGATCACAACTGAGCTGATGGTTCTTCTCTCTCGCTGCAGGATTGTGGGCAATTGTCTCCTATTCTCCATCTGAGTTGGCGTGCCTCACTCATAGTCAACATCTGTATGAGTGTATACTGTTTACTGCAGCATTAGCATTGTGACTGTGTGTGTGTGTGTGCTGTGACATGCGAGTCCCCATCTTGCACCCTAAAACACGAAGCGGAGTCTCAGTACTTTACCACCACCAGCTTTATTCAGCTTGAAACAGCAACAGTGCAGTTATTGTAGCAGGATACACAGACACAGCAGTCAGGCAGGGCCCTGCGCATTTATAATGTTCCTTGTATCACCCATTGACGGCAGGCGCTTATAGCATGTCCACGATCTTTTCGGATTCGCTTTTACGGCAAACTGCTACAGTGCTGGGAGACTGCGATTGCTTTGGGACGCTCTTCCGCGTGTCGTCCCATTGGGTGCAATCCCACAAGAGTTTAGAAACTCACTCACACCAGCCATGATTCTTTTCAAAGGTAAAGTGCAGGTTAATTTGTTATGTATTTTTACTTTATATTTTGTATTAATCATGTTTATATGAATAGTTTTGGGCTGTGGAACAAATCATCCAAGTTTCCATTATTTCTTACGGGGAAATTCACATTGATATACGAGTGCTTTGGACTACGAGCACGTTTCCGGAATGAATCATGCTCGCAAACCGAGGTTCCACTGTATTTTATATTATATACAGTGGTGTGAAAAACTATTTGCCCCCTTCCTGATTTCTTATTCTTTTGCATGTTTGTCACACAAAATGTTTCTGATCATCAAACACATTTAACCATTAGTCAAATATAACACAAGTAAACACAAAATGCAGTTTGTAAATGGTGGTTTTTATTATTTAGGGAGAAAAAAAAATCCAAACCTACATGGCCCTGTGTGAAAAAGTAATTGCCCCCTGAACCTAATAACTGGTTGGGCCACCCTTAGCAGCAATAACTGCAATCAAGCGTTTGCGATAACTTGCAATGAGTCTTTTACAGCGCTCTGGAGGAATTTTGGCCCACTCATCTTTGCAAAATTGTTGTAATTCAGCTTTATTTGAGGGTTTTCTAGCATGAACCGCCTTTTTAAGGTCATGCCATAGCATCTCAATTGGATTCAGGTCAGGACTTTGACTAGGCCACTCCAAAGTCTTCATTTTGTTTTTCTTCAGCCATTCAGAGGTGGATTTGCTGGTGTGTTTTGGGTCATTGTCCTGTTGCAGCACCCAAGATCGCTTCAGCTTGAGTTGACGAACAGATGGCCGGACATTCTCCTTCAGGATTTTTTGGTAGACAGTAGAATTCATGGTTCCATCTATCACAGCAAGCCTTCCAGGTCCTGAAGCAGCAAAACAACCCCAGACCATCACACTACCACCACCATATTTTACTGTTGGTATGATGTTCTTTTTCTGAAATGCTGTGTTCCTTTTACGCCAGATGTAACGGGACATTTGCCTTCCAAAAAGTTCGACTTTTGTCTCATCAGTCCACAAGGTATTTTCCCAAAAGTCTTGGCAATCATTGAGATGTTTCTTAGCAAAATTGAGACGAGCCCTAATGTTCTTTTTGCTTAACAGTGGTTTGCGTCTTGGAAATCTGCCATGCAGGCCGTTTTTGCCCAGTCTCTTTCTTATGGTGGAGTCGTGAACACTGACCTCAATTGAGGCAAGTGAGGCCTGCAGTTTTTTAGACGTTGTCCTGGGGTCTTTTGTGACCTCTCGGATGAGTCGTCTCTGCGCTCTTGGGGTAATTTTGGTCGGCTGGCCACTCCTGGGAAGGTTCACCACTGTTCCATGTTTTTGCCATTTGTGGATAATGGCTCTCACTGTGGTTCGCTGGAGTCCCAAAGCTTTAGAAATGGCTTTATAACCTTTACCAGACCGATAGATCTCAATTACTTCTGTTCTCATTTGTTCCTGAATTTCTTTGGATCTTGGCATGATGTCTAGCTTTTGAGGTGCTTTTGGTATACTTCTCTGTGTCAGGCAGCTCCTATTTAAGTGATTTCTTGATTGAAACAGGTGTGGCAGTAATCAGGCCTGGGGGTGGCTACGGAAATTGAACTCAGGTGTGATACACCACAGTTAAAAAAATAACCTAACAAGGGGGCAATTACTTTTTCACACAGGGCCATGTAGGTTTGGATTTTTTTTCTCCCTAAATAATAAACACCATCATTTAAAAACTGCATTTTGTGTTTACTTGTGTTATATATGACTAATGGTTAAATGTGTTTGATGATCAGAAACATTGTGTGACAAACATGCAAAAGAATAAGAAATCAGGAAGGGGGCAAATAGTTTTTCACACCACTGTACACACTAAAAGGTCTCATGAAGGAGTATACAAGAAAAATAACTAATACAAAATGATCAAAATGGAAGAAAGGCGGAGCCCAGAAGAAACCCATAAAAACAGAACATGCATACTCCACACAGGGAGGACCTAGGAAGTGGACTCCGACATCCTTATTGTGAAGCATCTGTGCTATCATCGTGCCACCCAGCCTTTTACCATAAACTTGTATTAGGATGATCGTGACTAGCACTGTCAGATCGAATGTCGCTATTCAAATATAATTCAAGTACCAGAGTAGACTGGGTACATCCCTAATCTTTACTTGAGCCAATAAAATTCAACAAAAATGGTACATGTTAAAAAGCAAAGCAAGTTACTTTCAGTATAGTACATCATTCATTTTATTTGTATTCATAACAAATGGAAATTTGTTTGTTCACACTAACACAGAATTAAACTATTCTAAACTACTGAGATAAAGTGCCACGGGGGGGGGGGGGGGGGGGGGGGGGGTAATACTATATTATGCATAAAATATACACAAGTTCATATGCTGTCCACATGCAGAGTGTTAAGTCTTGAAGGACACTCATTCAACATCAAATATTTGTTCCAATCAGTTTTATTTTAAGAAGGAAATCAAAGATATTAGTCTCTAGGTTAAAATATTTTACTATTCATGAAACCTACCAACACTGCCACCATTTCTGATAACCACAAGCATTTAAGAATTGTTCCAGTATTTTTCTCGGTACCTTAACACATTTTTGCTTACTAACACTTTAATCCAATTTCTGCAAATAGTATTAAAAGATTGTCAGCAATGACCTGATCTAACATGCTGTAGAGTCCCAAAACAAAGCAAATGCTAGGGCCACATTATCCTTCAATTAAGTCATTCACATCATCTTCCTACTTAATATCAGATACCCTTCAAAACAAAAGTTTCAGATTTTAAAAAGCAGTGTATTCCAGCACTCCAGAATATTTTTTTGTACCTCCTGGCACTGGCCTCTTTACTGCTCCTAACACAGCTTAACCCTTAGCAAACACTTACAGAACTCCATGACTTCTGCAGCTATTTTCCTTGAGGCTCTATGCATCTTCATGTTCAGATTCAGACTAAAGACCAACTTTCCTTGGATTTCAAATTGCCGACTTATTTCAAGGATTCCCAAGCCCTGCCATTATCTACAATAACTTCTTGTGTTTTAAATACCATCTTACATGACATGTATAAACAATTCCAGCAACCTGTACATTCTATTAGACACTGTACATCCTCAAATGCCAGCCTTTCTGACATTCTTAAAACCGCTTTATAAGCTTCCATCTGTTACAATAGTTTAATCCAAAACAAAGACAACTCTATGGCTTTTTGACTGCTATCCTGTCATTGAAGATTCTTTTGTCCTGCTATTCATTATTGTTCTGTCAGTACTTCAGTGTATAAATTATCTTGTTCTGCTAGCCTTGAAACTTCCATTCCATTTTTCCCCCCAAACATACCCTTGCTCATTACAATTGATGTGTTTTAGTTCTGTTCTATAGCTGTGCAAGACCTCTATAGCTTTTTAGGTTACCTCATTTACAGTGTAATGGTTTAAACTTTGTATGCTTTTTATCCTATATTTGTATAGCTTATCTAAGCACTTGGATATATATATTGACAGATTTTTTACATGCAATGTAATCAACCAGAAGTTAATTTTATTTGCTAGATGTGTTTATTAATATTGTACTATTTAATTGATACATCTTTATATTGTAATCTTCTTGGTTTGGTAAAAACACTTTCTAACTGACTGACTGTGATTGAGAATGTTGTTATAGCTTTTAAAATTGGCCAAAATAGAAATTTTCCTTGGAAGAAATTGGGGAGTAAAAATCCACAAAGTAAAAGAAATAAAACCTACAGTGGCACTCAAGTACACCAAAAGCTACAAATACACATTGGTATTTTTATCTTAGAATTTTTGATACAATCATTCAGTATTAATAGTCTAGTCATGGGACACTAACTTGTATAAAACATTGCCAACCTCCCAAAATTCCAAACATTCTTACAAAAAATAAAACAATTATACTCCGCATTGAGTCTACAGCTCTTTACTGTGAACTTTTAAAGCATGTCAGCATTGTGAATTTTCCTGACAAAAGCTAAAAGAAAAGCAGTTTTAATTAATCCATCCATCCATCCTAATACACTTCTCCACTTAACTAAGGAGGTTGCTGTGTATCCTTGAAGCACCAGGCCCATGGCAGAATACCTGTAAGACACTCCACACATTTATTCATCCTGGGCCAGTCTAATTTCCAAGTTAACCTAATACACATCACTGATAGGAAAGGAGGAAAAGTGAGAAAAAAGTGGGTGGGTACGCACACACACACATACATTTCCTACAGCTGTACACTGCTACTCAGTAGTATCTGAAAGCACTATGTAAAAATAGGGTATTCAAAGTATTTTAGTTTACACCACAGCAGGTAACAGATGTTATGCTGGGTTTCCATTTATATTTATTATAAACAAAAAAAACACACGGCTTGATCAAATTTTGAAGGAAACTATGAATAGAATCCAAGTTTAACGGTGGCACCATAATCATCAAGTATCAAAATTGATCTCTTTCTGAAGTACTTTCAGCAAGTCTCAATACAGTCCAACAGCTGGTAAGAAAGTAAAGCCACAGAAACAACTCTCACTATAATTTTTGCCTAAAAAGTAAAGAGAATGTAAACACTTTATATTTAAGCTAAGAAATGTTTAAAAACAAAAAGTACTCAAGTTGGGGAGCATGCACTGGTACAGTGCATTACCGCACCCACCACACGACAAAACAGCTCTGGATCCCAGTTGGCAACCCCTCAGGCAGACACGTGGTCTAGTCCCCACCTTCTGGAAATGACCTATCTGCTGCAGCCAGGTGTTACGTGGGCGACCGCTTGGCCTGGTCGGGTAATCACGCCACAAGGCGTGAGTGCCGTAATGGACGCTCCCTCACAAAGCAGGTAATGTGCCTCAATCAGGACTCCATGAGCAACCGCTCATTCGACAAAGTCAAGCCAATGGTACACAAGGATTTTTTGGAGACAGTACCAAAGGAGTTCAGTCTTCACCACAGGTCACTGGATATCGTCCATGTCTCGCAACCATATAGCAAGACAGGAAGCACCAGGGGCCTAATGTATAAATGGTGCGTATGTACAAAAATGTTGCGTACGGACGTTTCCACGTTCAAATCGCAATGTATAAAACCTAAACTTGGCATAAAGCCACGCACATTTTCACGGTAGCTCCAACCCTGGCAGCATCCAGCGTCAAAGCAGTGCTACTGTTCCTGTGTGGTTACCCTTTTTTAGATCCACATCCCTGACGCGGCTTTATCATATACACTGAAACTAATTGTATACTGTTTAAGGCATCTGATTGTAATTAACCTGTAACAATGTAATGGTCCAGGGAATAGCCAAAGTATTCCAAATACCATAGCTGCTTTAGCATTGTTTCTCTCACTGCACCTTTTTCTTCTTTCAGCTGCTCCCGTTAGGGGTTGGCACAGCAGATCATCTTTTCTATATTACTCTCACTGCACCACTCGGAGTATTTGTATCACTATATCTGAGTGGGGAATCACAGATCTACAGCAGCTGATCGGAAAGAGAATTATCGGTATACAGCATCAAGCACATTCTGCCTCCGCCATGCTGTCTATTGAACTGCTCTCACATGGGAAGCTCTTCAAAGCCTTTCCTGTATGGACCTCATGGTTCAGAAACAGTTTCATCCCAAAAACTATGAACGTACTCAATCAGTCCATCAAGTGCTCTTTGTAGAACTGTACTTGTAAGTACAATTACCTCACTGTAAACGTACGATAGTTATAATATCGCACAACCTGAGCCACTTTATAAAGCGCGTATTTACACATGATGGTTATCATTTTTAAGATAAAATGCAGCAAAATATGTTTATTATACAGAGGGCGGCACGGTGGCGCAGTGGGTAGTACTGCTGCCTCGCAGTTGGGAGATATGGGGACCTGGGTTCGCTTCCCGGGTCCTCCCTGCGTGGAGTTTGCATGTTCTCCCTGTGTCTGCGTGGGTTTCCTCCGGGCACTCCGGTTTCCTCCCACAGTCCAAAGACATGCAGGTTAGGTGGATTGGTGATTCTAAATTGGCCCTAGTGTGTGCTTGGTGTGTTTGTGTGTGTCCTGCGGTGGGTTGGCACCCTGCCCGGGATTGGTTCCTGCCTTGTGCCTTGTGTTGGCTGGGATTGGCTCCAGCAGACCCCCGTGACCCTGTGTTCGGATTCAGCGGGTTGGAAAATGGATGGATGGATATTATACAGATAAAACTAACTTAATTTAAATCTATATTGTTAATAAACAAACATGTGAGGACACAGTGTTGCAGCGCTAGCAAGGAGCTGGCGCTCCGTTCACGGATTGTTCCTGCCTCGCGCTGTATTCTTGCTGGGACTGGTGAGACACTGGATGGACAGAATAATTTAACATGTAATACGAAGATATTTCAATGTTCCTTCATGGTTCTGAATAATCTGCGTTCTAAGCTTACAGCTGGCTTAACGTCTATTACAGAGCCGATTATGTGGTGATTGGGTATTTGGAGAAAGAAAAGTAAGGACAGGAATTGGGGGTTAGTACGTTTGAAAGAGAAAGTACAGCTACAATAAAGTATTTCATCGAAGGTTACACAAGGTGCAGCAAGCATCTTGCATGAGACATGAACAATCAATGCGCCACCGTGTTCCCATGTTTAATAACATGCTTTAACTCCTATCATCATGAAAATGATATCACGTATACATCTCAGTATTTTAATTATTCAGAGAACTGTAATATCACAAATGTAATGGATTCTGTGTCCTGTCGGAGGAAGAGAAAGCCCTGAAGCACGTAGTGATTCACACACACAGAGCACATAGAAGATCAAATACAAAAAGCATTTAACGTGCTACTTTAGTTACGATGGGGTTTGAGAAACTAGTAAATTAAACGATTAAGATGAAGTTTATGATGTTCTACTTTAATCACGTAGTTTATTTTGTCATTAAAGTGGAAATTGAGATTAAAGTTGACATTTCGTGCTTTTCCCCCCATTGTGTGCCTATTTTTATTTCTCTGTACCCTAATAAGCTTTCATATGACACTCAAGACAGTGGGCTACGACTTGCCTTTTCACAGCGACTTTGATATGTGACAACTTTTTTTTATTTCGGACACACTGCGAGTTTGTGAACTTGAGCTTTCGAGTTTCTCCGACACGCTATGTCACTCGATCAACTTCCTTTTGTTGTTTATACCACTGTTTAAACCAACAAATAGTACATTTTTCCTTGCCTCCACTTGGTACTCTGAAATTCTTCTATTTTCCCCCGTGCTTTTGCCATGATCTTTTCACAGAACGCTGTGCTTAAGGGCTATTTATATTGATTTGCATATTCAAAGAGGAGTAATTCTGGGAGAAGTTGGGGTGGGACAGCAGGCGCATGCACTACGGTTACTTTTCACGCTGACTGGGATTTATGTAGCGGAAGTTGGCATTCGCACAGATTTATGCATCTGGATATTTTTGTCCATATGAACATTTCTGCTTTTGTGCTTACGCCATGTTATAGTGCAAGTTCTACGCACAGCATTATACATATATTGTATAATATATATATATATATTATATGTATATTGTGAATTTCGCCTTGGGATTAATAAAGTATCTATCTACATGAGGCCCCAGGACTCTAAAGAGCCACACACCCCTTTCCAGCGACCACATGAACCCCTCATGCTCTCCCAATTTGTCTGCTGACTTCACAGAAAGACATGAATGTCACTGCCAAGGTAAGTAAAGGTTAACAAAGTAAACTGTGGGTTGGGGGTGGGGAGAACATTAATTCAGTACTTTCACATTTATGATCTCATCATAACTCATTTTCATAAACTGACTAATGTGGACAGGGTTTCATGTTGGACAGTTTTTGGGGTCAGGAGACATACCAGTTTGCAAGCCAAATATTAATGTCAAGAAAGAAGGTACATTAAGATGAAGACAAGTTGACTGAAGAATTTGCATTTTCAGCAAGAATTAAAAAAAAAAACACAAAAAATCCAACGTAAGTATAAAGAGAGTCAAATGTTCCAAAATTAAAAGCCTTTTTAACCAATCAAAATATTTCAAAACTTGACCACAAGAAAGAGTCCTTACGGGCAAAGCATGCAATTTACCCAAAAGCAATATTGTTAGCCATCTTAATTCTCAGACCCAAGAAAAATAAACTATGAACAATGGATATTTATGGTTATTTGAGGGAAAACAACATGGGCTCTTCCATATCATTTAACTCCAGGGGGAAATGCATTAAAGAAAGATAGTGAAAAAGTTAAATTACAGCAAATTTGTTTAACACATCTTTAACAAAATGCATTTTGAGATGCCCAAGAGGCATTAAAATAGGAAACAGGAACAAGTATGCAAGCTTAGAGGGTCAATTATGGAATCAATTAAAACACTTCACCTATAGTCATTAAACATTAAAATGAATGGAATTTACAAAAAACAGTTTAAAATCTATAAAATCAGAGAGCATGACACTATGTCAATACTGGTCCAGACAAAAGGTTGCTTGGGTTTTCGTCCCTTCATGCTTCAATGGATACCTGCACTTTTTGCGGATCAAATGTATGGGCATTTTACACTTTCGATCCCTACTTCACTGGCTGTTTGTAAATGTATTGCCCATGTAAATAAGCAGTTCATTGTACTGCTTATCCAGCATCCTATGTAGCATAAACAAGATATTAAACTTAGGTAATATGGTAATATCCACAGCATTGAAACATTTATCTGACATTTTGCAGACTAACAAGTATATATGTGTATTCAACAATACAACATTTACACTTTTTATTCCAAGTTTCAGCTGCTGCTAAACTAGACTGCCAAGCATCAAAAATATAAAGTGAAATATGAAAAAGAAAGACATTCCTAACATTTGGAGTTAACAGCTGAAGAACGATGAGCCTTTTCTATTAAAGTAGTTACTAACCAACACTCAAAATGTGCTTGAATCACAGAGCTGAAAGCTGCCAGATTTTCCTTACAGACACAACAAAAAAAAAAAAAAAAAAAAAAAAAAAAAGCTCTCTACGTGATGCAAACTTTTTTGTTTTGTCAAACGTGAAAATGCCAGGTCATTCATATATTCCAATGCCTGCTCATTACATCTATGAAGGGAAATGCAGCATAATTCAAAACTTACTTTCACGAGTGGCTGTCAGGCTTGGCAACCAGTTATCAACTTTTGGTTACCAAAATTGAAAATATGGTTGCCATTTTTAACAACCTATATTTGGAAAAAAAAAAAAAAAGATTCTATACAATTATAAATCACTTGCTGCTTCTTTTCAATCTGAAATGGTATCACTTAACATGTCAGAATATCAGCTGTATGCAAAACCATTTCTTGTGTCCCGTGGTTTGTTCAAACTTGGCCTATGAGGATTGGGGTGGCATAATTCAGTTCATTGAGCAACTATTCATTAATGCTTTTACAGCTTAAAACACTAATTGCCAGCTGATGTTTAAAGTGCAAGATGGTTATTTTCAAAAGACCTTCATTTACTCACAATAAACTAAATAGGATTCCATCCTACAATGCATTTTATAATATTCCTTTCATGTAATAATGTGGGCCAGAATAAAAAAAATAAACTGCTTAAAAGCCTAAATTAACAGAGTTTGCTTCAGTAAGCCATACCTAAACGCAACAAAATTGAAGTTTTTCTACTTTCAGCATAAATCCCCAGATCACAATAATATAAGCAACAGCAAAGGGATTCTTTTTAATAAAGTACAACATAGCACTGCTGCCTCACAGTAAGGGGTTTGGGTGTTCATCTCTTGGGTGTGCCCTGTATGTTCACCCCATTTCCGCATGGCTTTCCTACCACAGTCCAGAAACATGAAGGTTAGTTGAATTGCCGTTGCTAAACTGTCCTTTGTGTATGCTATCCTTGCGATGGGCTTCACAGAGACCTTGCTTGTGATAAGTGTGTTTGGAAACAGATGAAAGTTATATATCTTAATGGATTCATTATACATGTACCTGTTCTGTAGAGCAAATATCAAAAATATGCAACAACCCATTTTCCTAAAATATTTAACAGCATTTTGTGTGTTTCTAAAATATTGATCCTTGTATCTTGAATTCAAACTACAAAAGCAAAATTGTTTGATTTTTTTTTTTGATATTCCACAATTTTGAAGAAACCACCAAAATGACGTGTACAACTGTATCAAAAGAACCCAATATGTAATCAAGTTGTTCATAATCAGCATAACAAGTTATGTGATGTAATCTTAAAGTGTCTGATCTCATTTATAATGCCAAATGTCTTCACTTTAATTCCATCACAGCTGACTTTTTACTACCATAAGCTACAGTTGGTATCATCTTTATACGCTTAAAACGGACTTCTACACAGACATTTTTAGAGGACGCGGGTTCTGTGGGATTTTTAAGCCCTCATGTTCATCTCTCTAAACTAAAAAAAGACTTAACATTCTCGCTTTGTGCATGCCTGGATCAGAAGTTCTTGCCCGTTTCCTTTACGTGGATAAAACAAGTTAGACTGTTAAAGCCAGGAAATGTAATGCATAAGCTTACATTTTGTTTTAATCGTTAAACCAACTTGCAAATGGCAAGGCATATGCCAATCTCCCAGCTACGCATAATGAGTAAAAACTGGTCATTTCAGATTCACTGCCAATAAACTGGTGCATCACTAAAGTGGATATTCTTAGCAACCACCAGCCAAAATGTGGTCACCAATTGCCTCAAAATGGTGGCCCAGGGCAACTTGTCAGCTGTTAATGTCGAGCCCTGTGCAGGCATAATTAAAAGATGAGGTATATGGAAGGTGTCAAGCCATACAGTCATTAGAATCAGACTGACCAGTGAAGCTAATCACACAGCACTTGTGCTCCCATGTTCAGCATTAAAATGACTGGATTGTGTGCTGTAGTAGATTAATCAGTAAAAATAAAAATTTAAACATTGGAGCCATATAACAAACTGAGCTATGCAGTCAGTTTAGTTGGAATCTGATTGAAGGGATAAACTAGGGCCTAAGGAAATCAAACTGCCATTTTTTCCTCTGAGAAAAAGTACAGTATGATGAACAAAATTTAATTAGTGAACTACTCATGACAAATATATAGGACTGGATGCAAATGGATACTAGAGTTGAAATGCATTTTCCTCCCAAAGCACTTTGTTATAAATAATGCAAGTGCTACTAACATACATTGTGACCAGCATCTATGTCAACTGAAATAATTGAGGCCTTTATTAAATAGAGGAAAGGCATTGCAGAGCACAGAAAGGTTAAACAATGCCCATTAAAAAAATGATAAAAGATCCACATATCCTAAAGTCTTGGCTAGGAACACCAGACCACCATACTGCACTGGAGCTTTGTGAGCATTTATTTGTTAAAAATAGCATTGACGGACTATTAAAGAGTGGAGAATCACTGGGGGGTGGGGGGACACTTTCCTTGTCCCACTACAAACATGTAATGGAAATACCAACTTGCAGTTCCCTCAAAATATCGTTACTGGTCCAAGAGCTTCTCAAAAAGGTCATAACTGATTTCCCACATGTCCTTGACACCTGCTGCCAAGGTTTTATCCAGGATGACAAGTTCATAGTTGGACATGTTTTCTTAGTGTATAGCACTCCATACACTTTTGTACAGATATGTAGATAGTAAATCAGGAAGTGCAACAGATTAGCAAGGAGGAAGAACAAACAGCTATTTAGAGGATGAAGAATGGAAAGGCTGTTTGTCCAGATGACACCTCCATGCTTCCAGAGATGTGTTTTGGAAAGATGGCAGTAGAGTTAACCAGATTGTTTAACGTTAACATTATACAAAGTTATTGTCCGTTATACCTGTATTTTTATCACTTTAATATTGTGGTTTTTCTTTTATCAATATGCTGCTGGAGTATGTGAATTTCCCCTTGGGATTAATAAAGTATCTATCTAACGGAATCATGGAAAGTGAGAGGATGCCTGAGGAGTGGAGAAGTGTACGGGTACTGATTTTTAAGAATAAGGGGGATGTGCGGAACTGTAGTAACTACAGAGGGTTAAAACTGATGAGCCACAGCATTAACTTATGGGAAAGAGTAGTGGAAGGCGGTATGACCAAAATTCTATATCACGGTATTTTTCTAAATTATCCCGGTTTCACGGTACTCAACGGTATTTTTTCCCCCCGTGCATGAGTGGATGTTAACCACATTTTCCACTGCAATTACTGGCTAAGAATAACCTATTCCACTGTCAAGAGTATTGTACATTGTACAAAAAAAAAAAAAACATTTTAATGTGCACACAAGTATTAATACAGTTTTGCATTGCCCCATAAAGTGATAAGTTTACAAGGGGGTGGCACTAATGGAGAAGGTATCACATTGCATGACAGATGCAGTCAAAATATAGAACCTTTTTATTGAACAAATTTTGCAAAAACAAACTAATTTTGACAACATATTTTCAACCATACAAAGAGGCATTTAGACTTAGTAAAATATCCAGAAGTGCTTGTCAAAAATTGTATTGCACCGAATATGTCTTAGAAAAGGAATAAATAGTAAATATTTTTCGTAAACCAACTACACTTTCTGTTAATGTTAACAATCTCTGTCCACTGACACATTAAAGTGACTTTTTAAACAACTTTATCATCATTAAACTGCATAATATTTAAACTAATAAATAAAAATAAAATAAATAGTATTACTGATAGTTGCACTATTACTTCAAGACTTCAAGCCCAGTTGCATTACACAGTATTCACCAAATTAAAATAAAACAAAACAAGTGCAACTTGGTGATGACATCTTTACCAACTGAACCATCATTTAGGCAAACTGCATTAATATGGACCTTGCTTCAAGCTAAGCTATACTGGGAAGAAAAAAAAACTATATGTCGAGAACAAAGTCAACATTTCCACTTTATTCTCGCTGTTTATGTTGAGATTAAAGTCGACATTTCCACTTTATAGTTTACTTCATAATTAAAGTAGAATGTCGTAAACTAAACTTCTTCCTAAAATCAATGTTTAAAAAATTACTTAATTTACCCCGTCATAAACACATTAAATGCTTTGTGTTACGTTCCCCGACCCAGTGGTTAATCACTACGCTTCTTAAACTGACTTCCTCCGCACTAAGAGAAGACAACGATCACCATACAGAATCCATTCACTTCATGATATTCCTGCTTTCTGAAAATTTAGAATGCTAAGATAAATACTTGATATCATTTTCATGATGAAATGCATTAAAGCAGGTATTACACATGCACGGTAGTGAGGCGGTAGTGCTGCTCCCTCGCAGTAAGGGGTCCCCAGGTGTATGTTCAGTGTAGAGAACTTTATGGCAGGTGTGACGAGGCTCCAAAAAACTGGATGTATGAATAGCTATCGCACAGGTTTAACTTAAATATTGTGTAAAATGTTGGGTTTGTGATCTGCTGGTCGGAGACATGAACACAGAATTCAATGCATGTTCTTCTGAGCGGGCTCTCTTTATTGCATGCATGCTGTCTATCTGATGTAGGCTACCAAAACCCCAGTTCCTATCCTTCCTTTTTCTTTCACCACATAACCAATCACCACACGATAAACGTCTTTGTGAAATTAAAACTAGTTATAAACTTAGCCCATGGAGTGTTCAGAATTTTAAAAATATCTTCATTATACATGTTTAATTATGCCATCCATTCAGAGTTGCGTCCATCTCTGAACGAGTCGCCAGCACATCGCAGGATGAATACAAGCAAAACATACACTAGCAGGGTCAATATAGCATAACAAAACCCCACATCCTACATGACTTTGAAAGGAAACAAGTACGCCGAGTAAACCCACCAGAAAAACATGCAACTGCAAGGCAGGCACACCGCCGTGCCCCCATATGATTAATGCATGCTTTAATATAATTTTCATGGTGAAATGCATTAAGTATTTATCTAGCATTCTAAATGTTCAGAGAGCAGGAAGATCATGAAGTGAATGTATTCTGTGTGGCGATCGCTGCCGGCACCTCTTCTTAGTGCAAGAAGTCAGTTTAAGAATCACTTAACACAGAGCATTTAATGTGCTATATAACTTACGACGGGGTTTGAGAAAATCTAGTAAATTAAATATTCATTTTACGATGAAGTTTAGTTTACGATGTTCTACTTTAATGACAAATTCCGAGAATAAAGTCAACATGTCGTCACACTATTACACAGTACCCAGGTACATTACACTGTATTGAAAACAAAACACGTACAACTTGGCTTGCAGTATTATCCAGTAGTATAGAAACAGTATTTACACATCTGACCTTTTAAAACTAAAGCATCTCCAGGCGACAGACGTGACTCCTTTTTTCAGCTCTCTGTCCATTTTCACCATGCGGCATACCTATGCTACCGCCCACTATTTGGTGGTGTAGCAGTGAAAAAGGTCCCCACTTGAACAGTTTCCCGCTGCACCACGTTCCGAAAGTCATTTAGGCAATTTAAACCGGTGTTGCGGTATAAGAAAAATCCATATCATAAAAAAAAATAAACGGTTTTCGGTATGAACCAGTATACCACGCAGCACTAGAAGCTAGGTTAAGAAGGGAGGTGATGATTAGTGAGCAGCAATACAGCATGGTTTTATACCAAGAAAGAGAACCACAGTTGCAATTTTTGCGATAGAGATAGATACTTTATTAATCCCAAGGGGAAACTCGCATCGCTCCGAGGGTGTTGATGGAAAATTATAGAGAAGGCCAGAAGGAGTTGCATTGAGTCTTTGTGGAGCTGGAGAAAACATATGACAGAGTGCCTAGAGAGGAGTTGTGGTATTGTATGAGGAAGTTGGGAATGGCAGAGAAGTATGTGCAAGTTGTACAGGATATAGGAGGGAAGTGTGACAGTGGCGAGGTCTGTGGTAGGAGTGACAGATGCATTCAATGTGGAGGTGGGATTACATCAGGGATTGGCTCTGAGCCCTTATTTGCAACAGTGATGGACAGGTTGACAGACGCGATTAGACAGGAGTCCCCATGAACTATGTTGCTGATGACATTGTGATCTGTAGTGAGTAGGGAAGACGTTGAGGAGACCCTGTAGAGGTGGAGATATGCTCTAGAGAGGAGAGGAATGAAGGTCAGTAGGAACAAGACAGAATACATGTGTGTAAATGAGAGGGAGGTTACAAGAATGAGGATCAGGGAGTAGAGTTGGCAAAGGTGGATGAGTAACAGGGATTGTGGAAGAAAGTTTAAAAAGAGTGCAGGTAGGATGGAGAAGAGTGTCAGGAGTAATTTATGACATGCGGGTATTAGCAAGAATGAAAGGGAAGGACTACAAGATGGTAGCAAGACCAGCTATAAGGGTTGGAGATGGTGGCACAGACCAGAAAGCAGGCGAAAGATCTGGAGGTGGCAGAGTTAATGATGCTAAGATTTGCATTGGGTGTGATGAGGATGGATAGAAATAGAAATAAGTACATTAGAGGGTCAGCTCAAGTTGGATGGTTGGGAGACAAAAATCAAAGGCAAGATTGTGTTGGTTTGGACACATGCAGTGGACAGCTGTTGGATATATTGGGGAAAAGGATGCTAAGGATAGAGCTGCCAGGCAAGAGGACGGCCTAAGAGAAGGTTTATGGATGTGGTGACAGAGTACATGCAGGTGATGGGTGTAACAGTGCAAGATGCAGAGGACAGAAAGATATGGAAAAAGATGACCCACTGTGGCAATCCACATAAAATAGCTACTCACCTGAAAATGCCCACTTCTACAGTTAGGGCAATAACAAAAAAGTGGTCATCAACTGGAACTGTGACAAACTTGCCTATAAGAGGACCACTTTTTTGTTATTGCCCTAACCGTAGAAGTGGGCATTTTCAGGCGAGTAGGTATTTTTTTTTTTTATAACCATTCCCTGAGTTATGAAGGGCAACACACTTCTCCCTTATTTGGATTGAGTGTTCTCTCATCTTTGCCATGATGGTGGTTGGCTAAAGAAATTTGGTACTTTGTCTCCTCGCACTTGACTTCCTGATTAACTGGGATACAATGACTTCAGCTGGAAAGTTTATAAACACTCCAAACAATTTAATGACCAATTTAAATGGGAAACATGTTTCAACTACATGGTTTCACATTCATTTCCAAGGGTGCCAACAATTGTGGCACGTGTTTTTGTTAAAAATATTAATTTCTTGATGAGGGCTTTGTTTTTCTTTGAATGAAACATGTTTCAACTATATATCAGGTGTTTCTCATTTTTTCAGTGCAAGATGACGGTTCTTCAGCCAACAGTGATTTTTTTCTAACCCTTCTTACTAATTTTTACAAGGGGTGCCAATAATAGTGGATGGCACTGTACCTGTACAATTTGTGAGGAAACACGATCTCAAAGCTGTAAATATCACCACACTGAATGAACTTTCAATTCCACTTTGGTTCCTACAACTCTGAAGCGGAATTACACTAGTACCATATTTTTTTCTCAAAAGGTAGACTGACGTGCACTACAAAAAGCACTCCCCACATGCAACAGTCATGGCCAGCATCAATTTAAAATGTAAAAAGGCAGCAAAAACATTAAAATATTAGAATTAAATCTGTGTATTGCTGTTGTACTTAAGTAAATAGAGATTGATTTTTTTGGGTGATGGAACTTAAGTGCTAGCAATACACTTCCAGGGATATTTAAAATTTTTCCATATTTAAAAATGTACAGCAGGCTTCAGATAACCAAAAAACCAGTGGAGGAGTCTTGGATGGAGACCTATATGGTATGTTGATGCAGTGGGAAGGAGGCGTTGATGAATGTGGTAGTTTGTTGTACAGCATTTAAATGATGTCTAAGGCAAACTATAAAATCCTGTCAAATGACCATTTCCATTTCAAAATGGTCACAATTCCCCACGAGTCAGTTTTCTAGCCAAGCAAACCTTAGTCAAGCTGCTTCTTTCTTAGGCTACTGCAGGTTGTTTACTCAGGAGAACAAAGTAAAATTTACATTTGTGTTTTGAAAAAATTAAGCCACCGCTGGGAAACACATCTAGTGTAGTTAAAAACCCAGCCCTATCAAACATGCTGAGGCCAAAATAGCTTTCACAGACACAAGATTCCAATTCAAGCAATGAAAAACAATTGCATTGATTGATGTACTATTGTTAGATGTTGGTTTCACTAAAGATAAATTTTAAAAAGCAAATTAATCAGTAATTAAGATCACTTACAAAGACGGAGGACTTTGAATTAAAAAAAAAATGGATAATGTAAATGGAAGTGTACATTTTTAAAAACTTGTACAGTGTAATAATCTGTTAAGAGATATTGTGATGGAAAAAAAACAAAAAAAAAAAACAACTTTCCCGACAGTTTCCTTTAAAAAAATATGTGATACAAGTTCCAAAGCTGAAATCTGTCAACGGACAGCAAAGTTGTTTCAAGAGCACAGAAATATGGCCATGACAGTACATACATCCATATGTTTGTGAAGACACCTAAACAAACACTAAAATTAAATATTTTACAAGAAGCAGTGAAAGGGATTTTATACATCTTTCATACTCCATAACAACAAGAGAAATGCTTGGATGAGTATGGGTAACCAACAAAGAGACCTAGCAGAAAACTAAATGGAAGCGTGCTGGCCTTAAAGAACTACAGTCATTTATTGCAGATGAGCAATAAGTTAATAAAATAAACCAAACACTCCAGCTTTCCTATTCTTTCAAATAACTTCGTAGCCTTGTGGAAAAATTCTGCAGGCTCTTAAGTAGCACTACCACTGACATCTGGTTTAAACTCGGCACATTTTCAAATTAAATACACACATACTTCAAAGTAAAAAAGAATATAATTTTTAATTTAAATTGCATAGTATATAGTACAGTCATTCTTATCCATATTTTGCAGTTAGTCCATCAGCTGCAAACAGATGGCTGGCCAATGAAGCAGAAATAAAAATTGTAAACATAGTCCAAATGATTCCTTGTCATATCACCTTTCAGCTCCCACCTTTAATAAAACATTACACACACCTAACAAGTTTGCCTATAAATCAGTCATTACATTTAAATGCATTGCTCACTCAAACAAATGGACCCTAAATTTGTGTGGGATTGCAGGAACTGTTATTTAAAAGACTCACAAACTACCTTACAACAGAAAAAGGTTCACTACACTTAAAACAAAAACTGATTTTGCTTTTTTGTCAATTTCACTGCTTTATTGTGCAAGTTCAGAAATGTGAATGCTTTCAGAGGGAGATTATGTAATCACCCCTCCAGGTGCTCAAATATCCTCCAACATTCCAAAGACATACCCAGTTAGGTGAACTGGCATTCCTAAATTAGCCATAGTGTGTGCTCAGGTTGGACAGTTTAGAGACAAAGTCATAGGCGAGATTGCGTTAGTTTAGCCATAGTGTGTGCTCACCCCGTGATGGACTGGTGCCCTGTCCAGGGTTTGTTCCTGCCTTGTGCCCTGTGCTAACTGGGATAGGCTGCATTCAGACCCCCGCAGCCCTGTTCAGGACTAAGTGGGATATAAAATGATTGACTGAGCAACATTTACTCTTGTAAATAACAGCAAGAAAGAAAAACTGTTTAATAGGAAAATACATTGCAACAGGCCCTGAAAGTCAAAGGGATCTTTCGTACAGTTATCTGGCCACACATTCATCCATTTTCCAATTTGTTTATGTAGATCAGAATCACAGGAAAATAAGGGGGTTTTATCACAACATCATTAGACAAAGGCTGGGAACCAACCCTGGTAACACACTGTAAGTCACCAACTAACCTGCACACCTTTGGTATGTGGAAGGAAACCCCATGCAGATGGGAAGACAATGAGGATTGCAAACTACAAATGCAACAAGTGGTTGGTATGGGTCAGTGTTTTTACTATCAATGAAGATTAGGTACAGATGATGTACTCTGTACGTTCATTCCAAAACAACATTTTTCTCATCGATTCAAAACTCACATTTGCCAGACATTTTACAGTGCCTATAGAAAGTCATCATACCCTGTGAAAAGCTATACCTTTTGTCATATTTCACCCTGAAAAATAGTCAAATGTTTAGCTGTAAGTACATATTATAACCCTCTGTCAATGTGAAAGTAACATTTGGACAATCAATCAGTGAAATACCTGGTTTGGTAAAGTGATTATACCCTTACAATGTACCATTCTAAAACGTAATCAGATGCAACCAATCATCTGCCAGATCAAACACTAGCCTAATTGCCCCAACTGATATTAGCTGTAGTGCCGTTGATCACCTCAGAATAAACCAGCTCTCACTTGAAGATTTAACTACTAGCAGTGCAAGGTTCTGAAAAAGAAACCAACATGGTTGAGGAAAGTGTCGTCAAAACGGCTCCGGGACAAAGTGGCAGAAAGGCACAAGTTTGACTACAAAAAGGTTTCAAAAGCTTTAACTGTGCATGGTGGTGGCAGGTTTACTGTATGTTGTGGAGGGGTTTCTCTTCAGCAGGGACAGTGATTGGTCAGGATTGAAGAGAAAATGGGTGCTACCAAGCATACCCAAATTGAGGAAAACCTGCATTCCTCTGCTATACTGCTGAAGATTCACTTTCCAAGAGGACAATGATCCTAAGCTTAACGACAAAAGAACAACACAGTGGCTTAAGGATAGTAAGGCAAATGTCCTTGAGTGGCCAAGTCAGAACCCTAACTTGCATGCAATAGAAAATCTGTGGATAGACTAAGCGGTCCGTTGCCATTGCATACGGAATTGGACTGAACTCTTAATTTTGCAGGGAAGAATGGGAAAACATTCCCAATCTAGGTGTGCAAAGCTAGTAGAGAATGCAAAAATATTGATGGACGCAATTACAGTAAAGGGTGTCTGTATGATGTATTAAATCAGGGGATTAATGACTTTTCCAACTCTGTCAGTCATTCTTGCTTTTTTAATTTTCTGAGACTTACTTTCTTTTCAAAAGTTTGATGTTGCAAGGCAACATTTCGTAAAATGAGGCTGGTAAAAGTGGTTTTGAGCATAGTGTTTTTGATTTCAGTAACCACTTCACGAGTATGAAAACTTTGTATAGGCCCTATGTGGCTTGTTTCAATTCTGTGGTGCTTGGTGTTTCAGAGCCCAAGAATCATCCGTTACTATAAAAAGTGATGAAGGTAATCTAACAATTCAGAATACAACACATATTTGAATGTTATGAGAGTAATAGGGATGCAGCATCCAAGAAAGCATACGCTACTGCAGTTGGGGGACAATAATGTTCAATGCCTAATTCTGGATGTGTTCACAGTAGTAAGCAACAGCAGAAGAATGGGGCTTATGTGAACTATCTTGAAACTATCACCACTTTAAGGAAATTCTGAATTGATAATTGCACAGTTTTGACTTCTTGGGAGTCAATGATTGCTTTGACATTTGCAGAAATTTATAAAATTAAATTCATTGGTCCTCACATCAACTAGTCAGGGTTTCCTTACTGTATGTATGTCATTTGGGATATTTGCATTAGCAAACGGATTTTGACAAATGATACGAAAAGTTTTTTTTTTTTTTTTTTTTTTTTTGAAGTGTTAATAGAAAGAATCTGAGAAAATATTGGTATTTAGGAATTCATGTGGTGCGGACAAGGTTTACATTTTGACTTGGTTAGGATTAATACTAATTTATCTAGTTTTTTAAACTTTAACAGTAAATGTTGCTATATAATTTTAGAAATGTACATATGACAAGAAATCACAGTCTAGTGAAGATCATTCTAAAGCCCATGGTGAAATTCCCTAAAGTATCCAGCAAATCTTCCCATTTGTAGATAACGAAAATGCCGGCCCAAATACCACAAGTTTTGGCTAATCAACAGTTAAAATAATTGTTAACTCCTAATAAATCTTCAAATTAAACCAGAATTAAAATCCAAGTATTTTACATCCAATTTGTGTATGCTTTGCCCTCCATTGTCCATTACTGAAGTGCATGAGGAAAAGTTTGTGTATAGCATTAGACGCAAGATAGAATAACCCATTTTTCACTGAGGATGTGTGGCCCCTGCAAAATACACCCTGTTCCACATAGCAGAACTAGACTATTTGCAATTCTCAAAACTGTCATGTTAAACATTCCTCAAAAAGGCTACCTTAAAAACACTAAATATCAAAATACTGATATTTAAATACAAAATAAATTGATTCTATATTTATTAGTGACATAGCTCAGGTTTTGCTAAGAATATGCCATTTCACCAAACAAAGCTGATCAATGTGTATTTGCCTTACTTTTGGAAAGGAATGTCAAGTGGAGATTTGAACTAGCTAAGATACTGTATAGTAAAATATACCTGGCAACATAGTCTATTCTATGTTTTCACTTCCCTTGGACACTCAAGTAAATATTATCTTGTACTAGGCTTTAAATTATAGTATGCCTCATCTCTATACTCACCAACATATGTATAGCGCTTCACAAGTATTCCCTGTAGGCACCGAAAGATTAATGCTTCAGCACAATATGATAGGATTTGCCATTTCTGCGTGTTCAGTTCCTCCTTTGCTGCCCTAGTCCTTGACCATTCTGTCAATACTAAAGAAATTTTTAAAAGCCTGTACTTTTTAAAGACTACTTTGAGTGATTTCTCTCTTCAACTGCCTTTTGGCATTTCTAATTTCCTTTTTAATTGATGGTATGCCTATTGTTACTAGTTCCCAATTTCTCTTGTATAAATACAATCCACCCCCCCCCTTTTGAAGATGGGCAGGCATCCCTTCAAGATTCCACTATAGTCAACTCAGTGATCCTATTAATAGGTTAAAACAGGGGAAGGATGTAATTCCAGACTTGGTCTTCTTCTGTATCCTAATAATTAGAAATAGGAGGATGAACTTCGCATACACTGGTTTGCACTCCATCATTACCACCTCCCCACTATTCCTTAAACTTCTTTACATTATCTAAAACATCCATCCATCCATTTTCCAACCTGCTGAATCTGAACACAGGGTCACGGGGGTCTGCTGGAGCCAATCCCAGCCAACACAGGGCGCAAGGCAGGGAACCGATCCCGGGCAAGGCGCCAACCCACCGCATGTCTCTTGCAAATGTTTCAGACCTTGCCGCATCAGCTCAAAAATTTCCTTTGTAAGATTGAACAGTTTACTTGGCCCAATCTTAATTTTTGATCTACCAAATCTATGAATTTAGCATACTTATCAAATATTCATAATTTTTCAATTGAACATGATCAAAATCAATTATTTGTATCTACAATTGGAAAACATTGGTTTAATGCTATAAATGGGAATGTGCTTTAAAAAAAAAAGTTCTTAAGCCGAATCTTTGTCAAAAAAACCTAGTTTGTTAAAAAAAAACATTGTGAGAAAAAAGCAAAAAAAAAAAACCAACAACCACCTTCTTAAGGCCATTTTTTTTCTGTCACCAATGCTTGTTTTCTTAAGGTGTCACTGGGATCCCAGCTAGGTACTGAATGAACCTGAATTTAAATATACCAGGCACTGTATATGACTACCAATTTTGTTCCCAGAGACAGAACCTCAGTGCCCAAAGCAAGCCTTAATGCATTTTACATTTGGTTTACAGTATAGTCCTTGCTCACATGAACTCGGTTAATTTAACACTATAAACCAACAATGAACAAGACACCAGCCCTCAGAAAATACATTACACACAACATGATGACCATTTATAATTGATTGCACAAGTATAGATGAAAGCATTCTTTTTCTTGTAACAGTAGACTGAAGAATATAGGCAAGACAACCATTATGTCAGAGAAACAAATTAACAAAGCAGGTTTATAGTTGGCTGGACAGATGAAAATCTAATTACAGCATTTCATTAAAGAATACTACAATGGAAAACAAAGTCAAACAGGAAACCATGTTAAAATACCCAAATAACACGAGCACTGAGAATCCTATTGGCTTTTCTATGAGAAACACAACTAGGCATAGACAGCATGGTTACTTAACGAATTTGAAATCCAGTACTTGAGCACTTAGATTAATTCTATCAAAAGAATGTTCTCCAACACTCTCGGAGATGCACATTACGAAGGGCAAAATAGGGAAAACAGCAATCACAAGAATGCAACTATCCAAATACATTTTAAAGCTCATGACGCGTATCTGTAAGCACAACCACATCCCAAGACAAACTTTACTCTTTTGATGGTATATACGTTCACTAGTTTATGAACGTCATTACAGTATTCACCAATGATGTCACCGCAACACACGATTTGAGCCAGTTGCATCTGCTGCTTTTTGTATGCAGCAGCAACCGGAAGCAATTTTACCCTAATACAGAATCATCCTTAATAATTAATATATTATATACGTAAAGCACAAAAGCCAAACTACAAGAACCCAAATATTTGGAATAAATCAACTATATAATAGTGACCATGAGAATAGGCAAAATTAAACATCTCAAAGTAACTGGAGAAACGAATCTTAGAAGACCACAACAAACGGATTTTACTTCTAAACAATCTAATTTTTACCCGAGCTGCGTGGTACAATAAAGCGTTTACTACATGAATAAAAGTTTTTCACGACTCTCCTTTCCATTCAGGATTCCTCTAACTTTCAAGTCGCAGTTTAAATCAATAAGCTTACAAGTTACACCTTCGAAGTATTATTTTAAAGCTGCTTACAGTTTCGCAACCTTATCGAGGTTAAATATTTGAAAAGCTAACAGGCACAAAGGTGCAGATACTGCACGCTAAGTATTCACTCCTGCGCATTTCGTCATATAGTGAATGTTTTTTTCAACGACCACCTGAAAAGAACTAGATGGATCCCGAACAAAAAACTAAACCCATCCCATCGTTGAGGTTTTGTTTCAGTTATCTTTTTACGATCCTACAGTTAAGTGCCACAAACGACTAATTACATACGCTGGGAATATTTGAGTTATCGGCCCAAGAAATAATTTCGTTACAATTCAAGGTTGAGTTGCTGGATAAAACCGGCGAAACTCGGTATCTCCGACCTCTAAAATCAATTCTTTAGTGGCGATGCGCGAATTGAATCCCCACTTTATGGTTTACATTTGCCAATACACCTGCATTTGTTAAAATGTTAGTTGGGTAGGCTGTCGCTTTAAAGCCATAGAGGGCGATATTCTCGAAAATTGCGTTGTTAACGGGAGAATGCACAGTGGTCCAAGTAAACTACTTAAAGACAAGTTAAAGCAAAATTTGCAAATATAAACGAACAGCACAATGCCTAGAAGAAAAGAAGAAACGTCGGACAAAGGACAAGCAAAACGCTGCGGGAAGAAGCTCTACAGCTACGCGTTCAGTTAACAACCAAGAAATCCCACTAAGAAGTTACCTCGAAATATAGTACTGGTCTCCTTGGACAAGACGGTTTATCCGGTTACTATAATCGTCCGTAATCTTCGTACCTTCTTCCTACAAGGTTGTCCAAAGGACGCTCAGTACTATCCACGAACAAACACCGACTCACACGACAAACCTCTGGCACAGCCCCTCAAAGCCGCTGGGTTTTTTATAGACGTGACGTCACGCCTCCGCCTTGTCACTCCTATCAGCTGACACTCGTCTCCAGCGGCTGGCCCAGCACTTTTTGCTACTACACGGACCTCTGGAGAGTTTGAAGAAGGGGGCTAGGTTGATGGAATGGTGCTAGGATTAACTGGTCTTTCCAGTGAGGAAAGGAGAAAATTATAATAAGTCAGCTATTAACTCGCTGCAAGAACTGCAATTTTCCCCCGCCGGTGAGGGATGTATCCTGGATACTCGTGTTTGTTCTGCTCTGTTTTATGAGAAGACGGAGAGAAATAGAACGCGGAGGATATTCATACACATTTTATACCACTAACGTTCTTTTACTGTACAGTCTTCCACCCAAATCATTTCATTGTAAGAAACGTAATAGTGGCAAAGCTTCTTTGTAAAACGTACAATGAAAATTAGTGACGACCGTGAGAAAAAAGGCCTAGAGCGCTCCTAGGCGCGCGCACGTGAATTTCGCGTTGCTACTTTTGCTGTGTGGCTGGTGCATCGGTTCATCGCGAGGTCGCGTTAATCATGAGGCGCATGCAAACTAAACATGTACACGAGTTTATCTTAGCTCGACGGGACAATCGGCACATGTGTGCCCATTTAATAGTCATGTGGTCAATAAAACACCAATATACTGGAGTGAACACACTGATTCAGGGCAGCAAGACATTTGAATGCGTCATAGCACATCTAGCTGTGGATGTAACGGTGCTGAGGTCCAGCATGTAAAAATGCGCATTGATCTATTTTTATCATCTAATTATTTTGAGGTCAGATTTCTTTAGAGCTTTGAGCTAAGAATGAACTTCTATCACCAAAGTATGGATGTTCCAAGTTGTCTGGCAGTCAGTCATTGTCCAACCTGCTATAACCTAACACAGGGTCACGGGGTCTGCTGTAGCCAATCTCAGCCAACACAGGGTGCAAGGCAGGAACAAATCCCTGGCAGGGCGCCAGCCCAACACAGGACACACACACCCACACAGCAAGCACACACTTGGGACAATTTAGGACCGCCAATGCACCTTTTTGTAGGAGGAAACCCACGCAGACACGGGGAACCCAGGTCTCCTTACTGCGAGGCAGCAGCGCTACCACTGCGCCACCGCGCAGCCCACTGTTGTCTGACAAAATGCAAATTCACTGTCATCACAGATAGATGCAAAACTTTTCCAACATTTGAAAGTACTCATATTTACACTTGCAAAACAATGACACCACAGTAAATTGTCCAGCCACGCATAATGCTACTTTTTTGGCTAACCAAATTAACGTGTTATAAGTTGTGACTGGATGTGTTCTGTTTTTATATATATACAATTTTGGTATCTACATATCTGAGAAGATGGCTTTATGTGTTTAGCTAATGTTAATTTTTTTTGCTCCAGTAGTTAAATTTGAGAAAAAGTACTAAATATCAAGCGTAACGACTTTCAGTCTTTTTAAGGTGTTTTCTTGCCCCTACTCTATTCTGTGTTTGCATGGACTGGGTATTAGGTATGGCCAGGGGTCCAGTGGCTGTGGGGCATCTCTTGGTGAAGAAAGATTTACTGATCTTGGCTTTGCCAATGAGGCTGTGATCTTCATGGAGGCTCTGATCAGGGCTCTTGAGAGACTGAGCGAGGAGTCCGAGTGTCTGGATGTGCGAGTGTCCTGCATAAAAACCAAGATCCAGGCTTTAACGACCTCTTGGGCACAGCCATCAACAGTGAGTCTGACTGCAGAGAAAGTGGCAACCTTTTTTGAGAGGTTAACTTATCTTGGCAGCGATGTTCATGTTTCCGGTGACTTGTCCTTTGAAATCAGTAGACAGATTGAGAGAGCATGGAGGGTCATGAGGTCGCTGGATAGGGGTGCATGGTGCTCCCAATATCTTTGCAAAAGGATGAAGGTCCAAGTTTTTAGAGTCCCGGTACCTCCTGTTTTGCTGAATGGTTGTGAGACATGGACATTATCCAGTGACCTGAGACAAAGACTGGACGCCTTCAGTACTGTGTCTCTTTGGAGAATCCTTGGGTACCTATGGTTTGACTTTGTGTCAAATGAGCGGTTGCTAACAGAGTCCCAAATGAGGCACATTACCTACATTGTAAGGGAGCATCAGTTACAGTACCATGGCCATGTGGCACGATTTCCTGAGGGTGATCCGGCTCACAGAATCGTCATTGTTGAGGACCCAAGCAGCTGGACCAGGCCAAGGGGCAGATAGATGGTCATTTGCAAGGGGTGGGACTGGACCACCTGTGTGTCTGGGGTGTTGCCAACCAGGATCCCAAGCTGTTTCATCATCTGGTGGGTGCGGCAATGTGCGGTACTAGTACATGCTCCGCAACCTAACCTGACCTTGATCAAGGTATATTTGCTGTCTATTTCTAGCACTCACTAATCCTTGCACCTGAAGATAGTAAATGTTATGTCACACAGTTGGACATGTCCAGCAAAACATTGTTTGGTGTATCCTGCCATGGGCATTTTAATCTCTGACTCACTTCTCAATATCAGTTGTATGCCAAGTTAATTGGCTTGGCATGTACTTGACATGTATTTAACCAGGCTCCTGTTATTAAGTGTCTTATAAGCTCACTTTCAGTGCCTTGACTAACTTTTCCTGAGATTTTTTACTATAGCTATCTTCTTTACTGATGCTGTGCCTAAACATTTGGTTTGTCTTTAGCTCATATGGATTTGACCAGGCCAAGGAGACGCCCACGTAACACCTGGCTGCTTTAGATAAATGGTAATTTCCGGGGGGTGGGACAGGACCACATGTCTGCCTGGGGTGTTGTCAACCAGGATCCTGAGTTGTTTCGTCATGTAGTGTGTGCGGCCACACGCAGTACCAGTGCATGCTCCCCAACCTGACCTGACCTGACCTTATTTTTAGGGGGTTGAAGTGCAGCAAACCTGTGCTCTGCATTAGAGTTGAGGATCTGTTCTGCCCCTTTAAACCATTATCGTTTTTGTCAACAGATATTTAGATTAACATTTGTTAATCATTTTTCTAACACTTTTAACTTGTTACAAGCGAGAAATATCACAAGTCCACTCAAGTACCCTTTTTAATGGTGTTACCATGACAAATTTGGAATAGGTAATATGAAATATTGAACCAATACTTATGAAGCATCACAGGAAAAATTGCTGCTTTTGTAATGCTTTTAATCGTGATTATATGTTGTGCAGTAATCTCCATCTGCATGATTAACTAAGTCAGGTGATTGTACCTACATAAAATACCTTCTACTATAAAATTCCCTTATAAAACCACATTTTCAAATAATCTTGTTTTTATGTCCACCTGTTATTCAAACTAAAGTTCAATACATTTTTCAGTTATTTCCCTACATTTCCGCAGAGTTAGCCTTTCATTGCTCTGCGGTTATCATTTGTATGAAAGTGCATGGAAAGAGTGTCCAGAGAGTACGACACAGTAAGGAAAGGATCTTTCCCATTTTGTAGGTATTTTGTTCATTGTCAACAATTGTCTGTGTATTTATTTAACCTTTATGCAAAGGGAAAATCATTTATTTTCATTGGGTCTTATATAGTTTCTGTTACTAATAATGTGTTTATTTTTGTCATCATCAATGTGTTCGTATTTATAAACCTTATTTCTTTATTACATTTTAATAATTTATATTAGTTATCATGTTCAATTACTTCTAATAGAAAATTGCATACCTTTGTGTTTTCAATTGAAGTATTCATTTGGCAGAGTTTAATTCCAATTTAATTTGTGTAAATCTGAAGCTTTCACCTACACCATCAAAGATTTACAGTAGCAGCCTTATACTGAACAGTAGACTTAAGTGATAACAAGCATTTTAGTCTTTTGTAATTGCAAATTATGAGTTGCAGTGTATACTGAGCTAATATGTTTCTGTAAAGATGTTGCAATATAACAGCATAAGAATGAACAAAAGACAGCTATCCTTTTAACTAATGTTATTCCTTCAATAAGACTACTTGTGGGCTTATTAGGAAAATTTAAAAATAATTTATCAATATAACTTTAAGAAACTGGAACAAGAATGTGAAGAAAGAAATCATCATCTGCTCCTTTCCAAAAAGGAAAACTGCTGCTCTGTGAGATATTGCATTGTTGTGCAAGAATGGAGATGAAGCAAGCTTTCTTTTTTGTCTGACCGTTGCTGTCATGTAAGTAAAATATAATATCTCTAATCAAAATATGTTGTCAGTTAAACTGTTTCCCTAATTCATATTGCATATTTAACTCCAACTGATAGTACATTATATTCACAACAGTATACAATTTACAGAGAAGCACAAAGTACTATAGATAGAAAATTTGGAATTTCATTGTGTCACCAGTACCAATTTAATGGCTTCAGGAGCCACTCTTAGAATTCCCAAGATGTTTAATTTCACTAAATTCTTTTTTTGACAAGAGCTTTGTGTACCTTTTCTGCCTTAACTTAGCCTACCTTATTTTATTTTTTTTTACATAGCATTACAATATACTTAAGTGGGTTCTGTGTAACCATTTATGTGTGTATGAGTTGGCTCTGTGATGAACTGTAGTCTTATAAAGAATTATCAATGTATGACATTTTGTTGGTTGGATTTTTCCTACTCTTCGTGACAAAAATTTGTCAGCTGTGTGAGGTGTGATGAATGTCTGGTATGAACACCTCTCTTCATGTCCTGCCACAAAATTTCAATAAGATTTAGGTCTTTTGCTAGGCCATTCCAGGACACTGAACCTCTACTTCCCAAGCTATTCTTAAGGTGAATTACTTGAAAGTTTAGGGTATCTAGTTGAACATTTTGTGCCTATCTTGAGTGTTTGAGCTGATAGCCCAACATTCTTCTCATTAATTTCTTGACATTATTCAGATTTCATGATTCCCTTGACAATGTCAAGTTGCTAAGGGCCACAGTAAGAAAAACAGCCCCGTAGATGGACATTCTCCCCACCATGCATGACAGTATTGATAAGGTTTTGTTGGTAGTGGATTCTTTTGGCTTATTGCTAAACATGGCATTTGGTGGGAATGGTAGTAAGTGCATCAAAAATGTGGCATTTCACTTTGTCAGTGTTAGGCATTGATGTATATGTATATCTTTAAGCTTTTGAGCTAAAAGTGCTTATGATCTAATATGGTGTGACTAATGCAGTGTTAAAATTGAATAGACTTGGACTTATACTATTCAACGTTCATAATATTTCCTTAAAATTTTAATTTTTAAGTCAAAAGTCAAAGGGTCATTCCATGTCAAATCAACTGATTTTCCAGAAATCCCATGTATTTCAGTCTCACAAAATTCTGAAAAAATACAGTATGTGTACCCATGTTATCCAGGAGACAACTTATAAAATTATTTTGATGTAAGATCAATACTTTCCAAGATACAACCAATTTTGTGAGGGAAGAAGGGTGTTGAATTTGACACAGCTTTATTTTTTAATCAATTTCACAAGACCATATCTCAAGATCTAAACCACCTAGTAGGCTCAAATATTGCATACTGGTACCTTTCTAGGTATAGTACGTAACAAAATCAAAATGTTTTGTCCAGATGACACCACTTGGTAAGAGCAGAACTTCAAAACTGGAAAAAAAAAATTTGTGTCTTTGGCTTTGCCATGTTTAGGCTTTCAGAAAGCATACTTCTAATTGATTCAGCCTGCAGAAAGTTTTTCCATGTTTAGATACTTGCACAGGGATTTTGAAAAGGTTATAACCAAGCAACAAAACTGCACCAGGGTTTGACTAGCAGACCTGTCAAATATGAAAAAGGATCTCTTTTGGCAGTGACGGGGATTCAAACCGGCAACCTTCTGGATACCAGAACAGATCTTTAGTCTCAGAGCAGTTACGTCCCTGTTGTCCACAGACTGTGGAATGAGCAGTAATTGGTAGGAACGTGTTTCACACTGAAGTCAGAGTTGCAGTAAAGGGACGAACTTCGGCCCACCCCTCAGATTCAACTTGACAACAAACTGAAAGTGATGTGCTCTCATTGCTGCTCCACTTTACCTATTCCACAGGGCCAAAGACCTGGATTACGTCACCATTTAGGGCCAGTGGAGTTCACTTCCAGACCTGGTTGACATAGCTCATCCTCTGGTGGAGGTGAAGTTCGCGTATACTTCGGGATTTGCTACTTTCGTCATTTCTGTTGCTGTGGCCCACTAGTGGGGCCCGTAACATAAGCATGGGCTAAATTCACCATTTGTCATTAATGATAATCATTAAGTTCTTCATCACTAACTTGTGTATAGGATTAATGCAAAAAAAAATCACCAAAGGCACATTAAGCAGAAAACTTGAACAACAGCTGCTTCATTTATCATTAAATATCACACTAGTTATAATGAAATGTTAACATCTTGGTATTGCAGCAGGAGGAATGTGACCCATTTAATTTCTGCTTCAATTGAAGTTCAGAATGTAGGGCATCTTTGTCCTTGAGATCAAGATGGTACTGCCTCCCACTGACCATTGTAGTTGCACTAAGCAATTAATGACACTGTAATGGCACCCAACAAATATCATCACTAGGTGAACAATGGAAAGACTGTGAAATATAGTTTAGATATATGAAACATATCAGGATGTCTGATTCTGCTTTACTCTTTCATGAATCACACCAATACAACATTTTTCATCATGCATACACCCAAAATAGCTATAGGACACTGGTCTAATGTGCAGGATGCATCTAAATTCATCAGGTGTTTTGATCATGAGAGTGCAGGATCTCAGCTGTGCTTCAGTGGTGAATATTCAGACAGTCAGTTGACTGTCTTCTGTATGAATGTAACAGTGGTATTCTCGAGTACCAGGTACACTGACCATGGGAAATCACATTTTCTGTTCAGCAACATGAGATTGGACATCGTCATTTGATATGAATAAAGTTTGACATTTTTGATAACTTACTGATTGAAAACTCAATGATTACCATTATTGACACATGGCACATTCAGCCTATGTTTAGGATGGAAAATAAACATGAAAGATTTGCATAAGAAAAGAAGGTTTATGTTTTGAGAAAGAAAGGACAATGTAAAATAAATGAAAAATATTTTAAAAAATCATCTGCACATTTCCACATGCCGCTGGAGTGCTCTGAAAATGAAATCCAAAAAGATTTACTTTTCTGTTTATTGCTTTTTCAGAAAGCCTATGTAGTTATTTGAATAAGGGAAACAAACAAGTCTGTGTTGGTTACAAATACAGTATGTGTTTCTGTGGCCTAAACATAGCTAAGCCAAAAACACAAATCCAATTTTGGTCAATTTCAAGGAGCTGCTTTAACTATACAGGGTCATCTAGACCAAATGTTTTAATTCTGTCACATACTATACCAATTAATGTACCACAGTATAAAGTCTGAAACCTGCTCAGTGTTTTAGTTCTTGAGCTATGGACTTGTGAAATTTGATGAAAAAATGATGCTGGATAAAATCGATTACAGGGTGTCTCCTGCTAACATGGGTACACCTGGTAATTTTTCTGGAATTTTTTTGAGTCCGAAGTGCGTGTGCCATTGCTTGATTTGACATGGATGACCCCAAAGTAAACTTTATTGTCACCTCAACCATATACAAGTATACAGAGAGGTGAAAAGATGAAGCTCAGGGCTTACAGTGTACACATTGTGCAAATCAGATACGACTGTGCACAAACATACAAAACCATGAAACATATTGTGTAAATGGGCAATATGCCAATGCAATTAACTTTTACAATTATATAGAGACCATTAAATGCAGGTTTCACAATTCAACGCGATGACTGATATTTGACATGATACATAAAGTGACTTGTGAATAAACTGGAAGAAGAAATTATGATCGAAGATGGTAAGGTATGGTGGAAGATCATGGTGCATTCCTTTGAGTAGTTTGACAGCCTGGAGGAAAAATGGTCACATAACCTGACAGATCTTGCCTTTATATTTAAGTATCTTTTTTCAGATGGCAAAAGAAAGAAAACTCCATGCGAGGAGTGAAAAGGATCCTGCACAATATAGCATGCCTCGTGGATGCAACATTTGGAAAACATGTCTTTCAGAAATTGCGGGGGCTCCCAATAATTTTCTGTGCTGACCTCACTATTTTCTGTTATCTGTTGTGGTTGGACATGCTGTAATTTCTGTACCTGACTGTAATGCAGCTGGTCAGAACACATTCAATGGTGCCCCTAAATTATGGCATTAGTTCTGCCTATTTTTAAGAGACTAAGGATCTTCAGTCAAAGGAAGCAGTCATTTTCAGCATGTTGTAGTTCCTACTCTTTTTCTTGCATTTCTGTTTTTGTCTATTTACCTATCATTCTGTTTTATGAACCCATGCTTTCTATTTCAGGGTCACTGGAAGTCTAAGTCTATCACAGACACACTTACAACAAGGCAGTACCTGACACTTGATTAGACTGTGTGGCAGATGGCCGGGACCCATGTCCGGTCAGGACGCCCCTTTGACACTGGATCCAGGGGGAGCAATAATGGGATGCACACTACGTCCCCCAGAATACTTGGTGGCAGCCCCCCTAGGTTACATCGGGGCCATTATTTTGGAACACCGGAGCTCATTCCTGTTGGGCTCTGTGGCCACCGCCAGGGGGAGCTGCACAGCCTAACGAGCCCGTCTGGGTGGGAGCGCAGCCACACCCGAGGGGTGCAGCTGGAAGTAGGTCAACAAGCACCTGCAGCACTTCCTGATGGTCTATAAAAGGAGCCGACAGTCACCACTTCGGGCGCCGGTGTCGGGAGGAGTAGGAGGAGGACAATGACAACGACAATGACAATGACAACAACAACAAAGACAAGGACAAAACTGTCTGGGAAGAGTGAAGGAAAAGGAGTGATTTTTGGGTGTTTTTGGTGTTTTCTTTGGTGGTGTTTTGGGACTGTGTTGTGCCTGTAGGACACGGGGAAGACGTGCCCCACGGCTGAAAAAAAATAAAATCTTTTTGTTTTATTTTATGTGTGCCTCCGGTGTCAGTCTGTGTCAGGTCGACTCCTATACAGTGCCTTTTTGTCACAACTGTCTGTGTGGAATGTGTTAATTCCACACAGACAGCGACAATACTAGGAATTGTACCAAGGTACCTATGGTTGTGAACTAGAAGTGTGAAGCACTGAACTAACTGCTATGTCAGAGTTTACCTGTTTGTGTCTCCTGTTTTTGAGATTACTGGCCATATCTTTGTTTCTATGTTCACACATGTTGAACAAAAGATCAAGAACCCAGCATCTTAACCATGGCTAGAATTTAACACAAAACATTTTGGCAGTGTAAAGGACTACTAAGATGAAAAAGTACTTGTCCTAACAGATATGTACTAGTCTTTTCTGGAAAATAACCTCAGAACAAAAATTGTATTTTGTCATTAGCATCACACATTTTTACAAAGATAGAAAGTTTTATAAAGCAGTTAAATTACCTATTTCCAGAGCTAGATCAGTGTCTTTAAAATTGAAAACACAGAGGCATGTACAGTATATGGCAAGGCTTTCTAATGGTTAATAGATAGATAGATAGATAGATAGATAGATAGATAGATAGATAGATAGATAGATAGATATTTTATTAATCCCCAAGGGGAAATTCACATACTCCAGCAGCAGCATACTGATAAAAAACAATATTAAATTAAAGAGTGATAAAAATGCAGGTATAACAGACAGTAACTTTGTATAATGTTAACGTTTACCCCCCCCACCCCCGGGTGGAATTGAAGAGTCGCATAGTGTGGGAGAGGAACAATCTCCTCAGTCTGTCAGTGGAGCAGGATAGTGATAGCAGTCTGTCGCTGAAGCTGCTCCTCTGTCTGGAGATGATATTGTTTAGTGGATACAGTGGATTCTCCATGATTGACAGGAGCCTGCTCAGTGCCCGTCACTCCGCCACAGATGTCAAACTGTCCAACTCCGTGCCTACAATAGAGCCTACCTTCCTCACCAGTTTGTCCAGGCGTGAGGCGTCACTCTTCTTTATGCTGCCTCCCCAGCACACCACGACGTAGAAAAGGGCGCTTGCCACAACCGTCTGATAGAACATCTGCAGCATCTTATTGCAGGTTATTGTCATGTGGTAATTCTTTGACTTAGAATTTAGATGTCAATAATTTGAATTGACTGTCTCTCAGTTAAAACTGACAGACTTGAACTTTCAGTCAGACATATCTAATTGCAGATTAAAATTACAGTTGTTTAATATGGCTAAAATAAAAGCATTTTTTATACAGTTTATCTAAAATGCAGTTTTGATTAGTCAAAATGTAATTTCATATCATTATATACAATTATATGTAACTTATATATTAGTAAAAAGTATAGATATTTGCTGTTTGAAATTTATTAGGCAACATGTAACAGAAAAGTCAAAGGGAAAATCCCTCAGTTATATATGTCATGAAGTACATTATAAATCTCTAATATGCATTCTGACTAGTCAATATTGAATTGGACATATCTGTAATTCTCTCTCTCTCTCTAGTCTTACAAATACTGCAGATATCTGACCATATATTGCAAACATCTGACAAAAAAGTTATGTTTTATATATCTAAAATAATTTATGACCAATCAAAGGAAGCCATTGAATGTTAAAAAGACTTATTGTATGCACAAGATCAACAGCGGATACTCAAAGGTCTCAGTTTATAAGCAGACCTTCTTACACTGAAAGAAAGAGATGCTGTAATCTTAGTTTAATTCAATGTTTGAAACTAATTACAGTTAAAAAATTATGAATCATAGTGAGATATTGAAACATTTTTCATCTCCTTATTCCTTAATTACTTAAAATGTCCTTGCCATATTGAGGTTTAAACCAGAAAGTCTAAAAGGTATAATACATTAAAGTATTGCTGCCACAGTGTAGGCCTCTTTAAAGACAAAACTCCATGAGCACACCTTGTTATAACAGAATGGCGTCCATAAAGTGCAATAAGGAAACAGAACTGATGGCTAAAATTGCTGATGCATTAAAAGCAGGGAAAAATATTCAGAGCTGCATTGTCAGATTAAAATTAAGAGAGCCATATCAGGAAGTTATAAACACTATGTTATTTTACTACCTATCCAATTAATCTGTCCCTCTTAGGAAAACTTTCTTACAGGTCCTATACTAATAATAACAATATGGGGATTTTAACAGAACTTTCAGTGTTAGCCATTGCTGATTGTTACTTCTGACAGAATTTCTATGTGGCTGGAAGAGTTCTAGTCTCAGACTGGCAGACTATGGCCAGTTTTGTTATCTAATAACAGAAAAAATGTAGAGAATGAACAGATTTCTGTATAATGAATGCTGCCAGTTTCTTTTCTGAATTTCATAATGAAATTAAACTCATAGTATTGCTCAAGCATCCTATACTGTAGCTTCACATATTTTAAATTCCTGCCTACTTTCAGTAATAATAATACTGTAATAATAATAATGCATTTTATTTATATAGCACCTTTATGATCTCTGTAGAATTAACATGTTCTCCTCTTGTCTTTGGGGTTTTTTCCTCCAGCTACCAGTTTTCTTTTCACTTCTCAGTAACATTTGTGTTAGGTTAATTGCATCAGTGAGTCAGTATGCCCTGTTACAGAGTGGTGTGTTGTCCAAGGTTGGTGTCTTTTCTGTGTCCAGTCCTGTCCGGGAAAAGTCCTAAGCTCCTGTGTCCTTGAACTGGAATTAAATGGTTTTAATAGTGGATGGCTGGATGGGTTTACAGTCATCTAAGACTGTACACTTAGAAAGGAGTTCAGAAGTCTTTTACAAACATGCATTTCAATTAACAGCAGGAATTGAACTGGTTTGAAATAAATTCTGCCACTGTGGCACTAAACTGTTAGGACTGTGTATTCCTACACAGGATAAAAAGTTCTAGCCAGAATATAAAATAGCCATGTGTAACTCACGCCAGTGACAGAACACCTGAGTGTGGGGTTATAGTCCAAGATGTAGCTCTGCCACATAATTTATTTTCTGGTTTGTCTTTTGTCTCTTTCTGTTGTCCTCAATGTAAACCCTGTAGCCGCCAAAGCACCTATTTTAAAATGGAGGGAAAAAAGACAGGCACATTGGGCAGACAGCCACAAGGAGGCCTCTGTGGGGTGTGGTCTGTTGCAGTAATTTCAGCAAGGGCAGTAATTTCAGTGAGGTTGCCATGGTAAATGGACATTACTTTACAGTTGAAAAGATTGTGAAAAGGCAGGAAGAGGAACGAGACTGAGCACAATCTTTATGGTGGAGAATACAAATGTAGTCTATCCACGGCAAGAGGGGAGATTGCCTCACTTAAATGTCGAAGCCCTTCCCAGTTTGCATGTTTTGGAGACTCTGCAAAAAAAGCAAAAGAGAAAAAAGGACTACAATTTCATTTAAGTATTGGCAGAAGTGCATGGACTTTGAGTGTTGTCTATGGTCGTAGAGATTTTCCTTTTGTGTTATCTGTGTACTTTATGTATTGGTCGTGGGGGTGGTGCACTTGTGGATTTGATTGCTGCCATTTAAGTTTGTGTGTTTTATATAATTGATTCAATACATTTGTTCTCCGCTTTGTCTGTTGCTCTTTGTCATTTTGTTGTTATTATTTTAATATTATTATATAATCTATCAATATCGCAGGAAGGGGTCCAAGGGTGGTTTAGGGTGGACCTGCTATTTGGATCAAATAAGTCACAAAAAACATGGTGACTTAGAGCTGTATCATCTGGGAAAGGGCGAAGCATTATAGAGTGGATCCCTTTCTGAGGATAGCAGTAATTAAACATCATAACCCTTTTCTGCCATAACTCAGTTTACTGTTATGCCATTAAAAATGTCATTAGTGTAACTGGGACAGTTTAGCACAGAGCCAATTAACTCGCTTATTGAAGACATGACAGCTGATGGACACCATGTTATAGTCAGGGTGTGTTCAGCATATTGGGAGCAGCCAAGCCTGTTACAATCAATGTACCTCGATGATCCCCTTGGACAGGAGGAATCACATATTAGTGGGTCTTTGCCATTATTAAATGAATTGGCCGGTCATCTGGATGTGCTCAGCATCTGTGTTGGAGAGCACTTTATCCTGCAAATATGCTATTAGGACCCATATGATGGAAATGCACGGAAGAATTAAGGAATGTGTGGAAGACATTAGAATAGAACTAGAGCAGGATATAGTACAGTGTTTGGAAAGGTGAGACCAACTGTGGAAGGAGCACGTCTGTAGAGAAATACATAGTAGCTTCTGATCGTTTGACCCTGCTCAAGCACAGTCCACATTGCAGTAGGGGTCATATATTTGTCCTAGCTCCATGTGCTACTATATACCAGCAGTTTGAGTGGAGTTCCATAAGCTTGGTGAATCCTATACCACAGAAGTCATAGCCCACCTCATAGAACAGGATGATACATTTCTGGCCATCTCTCCTCTAAACAAGGAAGAACTGATAGAGGTGATTAATGCAATGCTAAAGGGACCCACAGAGAGCTGGTGGCAAGCTAGCAGACAGATGATTGGGGATAGAGGCAGCTTAAAAATGGCATTTTTGAAGTATTTCTGCTGGAGGATTGCCAGACAGAGCTGGAAAATAAACTCCTGTCTATTGTACAACAACCAAATCAATCCATTTGGTACTTTGCCTATGACTATTGGGCTCTGTGCTTGAAGTGGTGCCCTGAGATGCAGGAAAACAAGATAGTCTGCCACATATTGAATGTGTGCCTGTCTGGCTGGGGGTTGAGAAGGGTGGTGACTACTGTTGACAGTCTGGTGAAGATGGACTCACTTCTGGAACAAGATTGGGCCTCCTGTAAAAATGACTGGAATAAAGTACATTCAAGTATAAAGATGGCGTCAGTTCCCACAACCACTAAGATAAAGAGCAGTGAGTCTGATGCTGGGCTTACTGTTTTTTCCTCCTTAACAACCCTCTTGGTGGTTCCTGTCCAGGTGAGGGGTTGAATGCTGGATGATATGGTGGACACTGGACATGAGAAACCAGTATACCCTGATGCAGAAGAACTGGTGGGACTGATTGACAGAGTCTTGTGAGAAGCTTCAGCCAGAGTTGGGCATCAATTTCATTTTTAGCAGACGGAACAAAGCACAGGGCAAAGTCCATAGGGAGCTATGGCTTCATTCAGCAACCTAGAAGATGGAAATCTATGTCCTAGAAAATGTGTATCTAACCATTTCAGTCCTTCTGGTCCTGGATTCAGCCACAGCAGTCAATATGATTATATATTTTCAACCTCAGATTTATGAGGCGCCTTGTTATGGGGAGAATTTAATTTATCAAAAGCCCATGAGGAGCTTTGAGAGGCTTACCTGGGATTCTATGCAGGTGGAGATCAAGACCTCCATGGACATTGAAACAGCAAACATTTTGGAGCAACCTGAGGAGGTAAGACCTTTTCTGTGTCTGTGGCCAGAGGTATGAAGAGAAAACCTAGGACAGACCTCAGTAATAATGCACAACATCCACACTATTGATGAATTCTCTGTCCATCACAATATGTACCGTGTTTCTCCTCAGAGGAAGGAGATTATAAAGGAGCACATCAACAAGATGTTTGCTAAGGGGGTTATAGTACCTTCAACTTCATATTGGGCTGCTCCAAGTGCTTTTAGTGAAAAAGCCTAATAGATCCTTTCAGTTTTGTGTGGACTTCAGGGGGCTGAATGCTAAGACCCATCTGTATGTTTAACCCATGCCCCAGGTGCATGAAATACTGGAAGCCCTGCAAGGTGCTACCATCTTCAGCACACTGGACACGCACAGTGGATACTGGCAGGTACGCATGGGATAAGACAGCAAGCACAAGACTACAGTTATGACCCCTATAGGCTTGTTCCATTTGCAGCTTATTCTCTTTGGCCTGAAAAAAGCTAGGACCACATTCTAGTGCCTCATGGAACAAGTTCTAAGGGGTTAATAGGTAAACTCTATTTTGTGTACATTGATGGCATTATTGTCTGCTCCTGCACTCTGGATCAAGACCTACAGAACTTGGACATCATCCTTCAGAGGATCAGGTTCAGCTCATGCTCAGAAATGTCCCCTCCCTCAACCCCAAATACATGTCTTTGGGCACATAGTATTATGAATGGGAGTTGAAGTGGACCCAGAAAAAACCTGTACCATACAGAACTACCCCACACTTTTAGAACTCAAGAGCTTGCAGTGGTTCCTTGGATTAGTGGGGTGGCATCATCAGTTCATTCCTCACCTACTGTAGCTGACCTGCCTGCCCCTCTTAACCACCTAAAGAGAAAGAATGCACCCAGGAAATGGAGAACTGAATGCCAAAATGCTATGGACCAACTTAAGGTGGCCCTTCAGTTCACACTCATCCTGACTCAACCTCACCCCACATTACCCTTTCATGTCCAAACTAATGCCAGCAACTATAACATTGGTCCTGTTCTATCTCAGAGGAAGGATGGATTGGACAGAGTGATTGCTTTTGCGTCATGAAGTCTGATTGGAGCAGAGATGAACTACTCCACCTCTGAGAAAAGAGTCTTTGGTGGTGGTGTGGGAGGTGGAAAAATTGCATCATTTCCTGTAGGGGTTGCATTTGAGATATACACTGACCACAGTGCCCTGACCTGGATATTTAACCAATGTCTTCCTGATTGACCAGGTGGGTGCTGCAACTCCAGAGCTTCACCTTCAAGGTGTTCTACTAGAAAAGGTGTGGCAATGTGGTCCTCTACACATTGTCATGGATCCCTGAGTCAATAGGCATGGTATGTGTGGCTACAGCAGAAAGCCAGAGGACTCATTTGCCCCTGGGCCTGCAGGACTTGGCAGAATCTCAACAGGTCCTGTGCCAAAGGTGTAGTGAGGATCCTGGTAAACCAGAGCATGGTTGCATACACTTTAAGGAACTGCAAGGTGTACTATATCAGTCATTCCCAGCAAAACTTGGGGAATCTAAACCCCAGCTAGTGGCCCCTGAGAGGTACGTCCCTGAGTTCCTCCATATCATCATGACACCCCATTTGGGGGACACCTTGGCAGGCTGAAGACTTTGTTGAGAGTACAGGAAATTGCATGATGGCCCTCTGTGCAGAATGATGTGTGGGATTACATGAAGAGGTGCCAGACATTCCACATAATGAAAGCCCCACTTGGAAAACCACTGGGAGAGCTGCAATCAACCGGGGTGTCCAAACCAGGAAAGATGTTGTCGGTGGACATGATGGGACCCTTGCTGTGGGTGGACATGATGGGACCCTTGCCTTCTGCTTCCACCAAGAAGATGGTCTTGATAGTTGTTGTGGATTATTTTTCAAAGTGGATGGACCTATTTTCTCAAATGGATGCCAAAGCCCAGAAGATCTGCTCCACCATGAAGAATGAAATATTCACCCACTGTGGGTACCAAAGTACATAGTGTTTGACAGAGGTCCACAGTTCACTAGTGACTTAATGCAAAAGCTATATGCTACCTGGGGTGTAAAGCAGAAATTGACCACAGCCTACTATCCCCGGTGTAATCTGATGGAGAGGGTGAACCAGGCCTTAAAGACTATGCCAGCCTCCTAAATGGGTGACCACCATCAAGAATGGGAGAAGTGGCACCTGGGGCTGTGGTTTACCATCAATACGGCGTGAGGCTACAGGTGAAACCCCTCCCTTGATAGTGCTAGGGCAACAACTAAAGGGCCCACTTGATCATTTGATAAGAGAAGCTCCTGGGGGTTGATTTGTTTTCAATCCTATTCTTGTAAAATTGATCTATTTGTATGGAATGTTGTGTGATTTTAATAAAATCAATAAAATTATTTAAAAAAAAAAAAGATAAGAGCAGCTCCTTTACCAGACACACCCCAATAAGTGATAATCACCCCCCTGGAACAATTGACTGCCAGATATGCCAGATATTATAATGCCCAGCGTAGTAAAGTGCACTACTCAGCGAGTGATCTGGTCTGGGTTAGGACTCATCATCTCTCTGATGCTACTAAAGGTATTCCTCAAAGCTTGCAGCTAAATGGACAGGACCAAATTTAATTCTAAACTACCTAGGACCAAACAACTACTGCATACAAAAGGGTTGGGAACCACATATTAAAATAGATACTGTAAATGTGGTCAACCTTAAGCCTTACTTTGGACTCCCTCTGAGACTTCATTGACCAACGCGCTCTAGGAAGAAGTGAATGGGACAGTCAGGAGGGTTCAGATTGGATGATCTAAAAGCAATCTTTTTTTTCTGGGATAGAATGTTTTGGAGATTCCGCAAAAAAGAAAAAGAGAATAAAGACTACAATTTCATTTAAGTATTGACAGAAGTGCATGGACTTTGATGTTGTCTGTGGTCAAAGAGTTTTTCCTTTCGTGTTAATTGTGTACTGTATGTGTTGGCAGGGGGTGGGGGGTGTGCTTACAGATTTGGTTGCTGTCATTTATGTTTGTGTGTTTTATATAATTGATTTAATACAGTTGTTCTCTGCTTTGTCAGTTGCTCTTTGCTGATATTATTTTAATATTATCTATCAATATTACAAGAAGAGGGCCAAGAATAGTTTAGGGTTGTCCTGCTATCTGGATCAAATACATCACCAAATGCATGGTGACTTGTAGTGATATTGTCTGGGAAAGGGCAAAATGTTATAATATTGTCATAAAGTATTTTCTAGTGAGAAGACTTTGTATCTATTATGGACTGGGCAACAATATGCATCTTAATAGATGAAGCTGTAAACGGAAAAAATAAAGAAATAAAACAGCACAAAAAATGCACTTCTGTTGGCATCAAATTTTTCTTCCTGGGTGCGTCAGGTTTATTGCATATCCACAAACTGATAGATTTCAGCACATCTAGTGTGACTTAATTGGCACCACAAAGGAAGGGGCAATCCATAAAAAAGAGTAACTAGTGAGCAGCCACATTTACTAGCAAAGGTGAGGCAAACTACCAGGATCTCAAAATGATGAAATGGAAAGTGCTGACTTGATTGTCTTTACACATGGTAGATTAATACAATCATTGCATATTTCTCTTTATGTAAGAAATAAGTAAAAGGCAGGTATAGTTTTCCATTTGAGACTCAATACTACAGAAGAGAACAATTTAAAAGGAATGGTTTTTAATCCTGTGAATAAATGTGTTCTATTAGCTCTAGTAAGCACAATACATTGATAGAATATGCTTACTTGACAGAAATATTGGCCTGTGTTTCATTTATCAACGTTGAGAAGTCAATGTTGAAATTCTAGTAAAGCTTGCATGCATATTCTTTTAAGATTTTTAAAGGACCTAACAATTTCCTCTTGCCTTCTGCAAAACCTGACATAAACTAACCAAGCTATAGTCAAAGTCAAAGTCAAAGTGAACTTTATTGCCATCTCAACCATATACAAGTATACAGATAGACGAAATTGCGAAGCTCAGGGTCCACAGTGTAACAACATGATGTGCAAATAATAAATTAAAAATAGAATTAAAATTTAAATTTAAAATTAAAACACAAACAAGACAAGACATTGTGCAAAGACAAGACAAAGAAGAAGCAGCAATATTGACGTGTAGTTAGCAATATGAACATTGATGCAATTTATGGTATTTCTAATCTAGATACATAAATATAGTCAATAGATACGTAATATAATAAATCCATCCATCCATCCATTTTCCAAAGTGCTGCCCTCGGTAATAAAGTGCTGCCCTCGGTAATAAAGTGCTGCCCTCGGTAATATCACAAGATCAAACTGGATTTATTAAAGGCCGACATCTATCTTCAAATCTCCGACTCTTGTTTAATGTTATATATTCACCAGCAAAATCAAACACCCCAGAGATATTACTATCATTAGACGCAGAAAAGGCATTTGACATGATCGAATGGAATTACCTTTTCACTGCATTGGAGAAATTTGGGTTTGGCCCGAATATTTGTGCTTGGATTAAACTACTGTATACCAGTCCAGAAGCTTCAGTTTGTATTAATAAAATTTGCTCAGACTACTTTAAACTAGAACGTGGTACCAGACAAGGATGTCCCTTGTCGCCACTGTTGTTTGCAATCGCTATTGAACCACTGGCGGTTCACTGCCGAAATTCTCATCAGATAAAGGGGATTGTCAGAGAAGGACTGGAACAGAAAATTTCTTTATATGCAGATGATATGGTCTTATATATATCGGACCCAGAAAACACTGTCCCTGCTGTTTTAACAGCACTAACAGAATTTCAAAAGATATCTGGTCTTAGAATTAATCTGAATAAAAGTATACTCTTTCCAGTGAACTCACAAGCATATAATAATAAATTAGACACCCTACCTTTTACCATAGCAGATCAGTTTAAATACCTAGGGGTAAATATCACAAGTAAACATAAAGCTCTTTATCAACAAAATTTTGGCGTCTGTATGGAAAAAATTAAGCAAGACTTGCATAGATGGTCAACCCTTCATCTCACTCTAGCCGGAAGAATTAACATCGTTAAGATGAATATCCTTCCTAAACTTCTCTTTTTATTTCAAAACATTTCAATATATATCAATAAATCATTTTTTAAACAGTTAGATTCAATAATAACCTCATTCATTTGGAACTCAAAACACCCACGTATCCGAAGAGCGACCCTACAAAGACCTCAGGCAGAAGGTGGCATGGCTTTACCTAATTTTCAGTTTTATTACTGGGCAGCAAACATACAAGCCATAAAAACCTGGACACAAATAAATGCACATACACAGGCTTGGTCTGCAATAGAAGTAAAATCCTGTAGTACTTCTTTATATTCCCTGCTCTGCTCTCCAATAAATGAAAGTTATCGCAAATATACTAATAACCCAATTGTGCTTTACTCACTCAGAATATGGAACCAAATTAGGAAGCATTTTAAGATGGAAAATCTTTTATCAGTGGCACCTCTGCAAGGGAACCACCTCTTTCAACCTTCGCAAGTATATCCAGTTTTTAATACCTGGAAAAGTTTTGGGATTAAAATGCTCAGAGATTTTTATATAGACAACATATTTACATCTTTTGAACAATTACGTTCAAAATTTAACCTCCCAGCTACACATTTCTTTTACTATCTTCAAATTAGAAATTTTGTTAAACAGAAATTGCCCGATTTCCCCCACCTTGCACCCTCCACAATGCTGGAAAAAATACTGCTCAATTCCGAGGAAACAAACACTATTTCCGCAATATATAAAATCTTATTAGAGTCCCTACCTTTCAAAGATCCAAGAGGACATTGGGAAGAAGATCTCTTAATCAATATATCAGAAAAGGAGTGGAAGGTAGCAAAGCAGAGAATTCACTCGAGTTCTATATGCGCAAAGCATAGAATTATTCAACTAAAAATTATATATCGAGCTCATCTGTCTCGCTTAAAACTGTCCAAAATGTTTCCAGGCCAGGATCCAACCTGCGAGCGCTGCAACCAAGCTCCTGCCTCACTGGGTCACATGTTCTGGGCCTGCACCAAACTAACATCATTTTGGACAAAAATTTTTCAGTGCCTCTCAGACAGCCTTAGTATCACAATCCCTCCTAACCCACTAACAGCTGTGTTTGGTGTCCTTCCAGATGGACTTGAATTGGAGAAGGACAAACAAACGGTGATTGCATTCACTACACTCTTGGCACGCAGACTTATTTTGTTAAATTGGAAGAATCCTAATTCTCCTCTTATAAGTCAGTGGGAAACTGATGTTTTATATTATTTGAAATTGGAAAAAATCAAATTTTCAGTTAGAGGATCTGTACAAAATTTTTTCAAAACTTGGCAGGATTTAATCAATATTATTTTAGAATAAGAGAATTAACTATTATTGCATTTAACTCCCTTCTCCATCCCTTATTTATATAGATATTTACTTCTCCCCTTCTTTTGTCTAATGTTGCCTTATTAAAAAGCTTAAAGCAATTTTCCTTTAGCTAAGCTCTCCTTCTCAGGGGTGGGGTTTGATTTGTCTTCAAATTTGTTGGGTTATAAATTGATCTGTTTGTATGGAATGATTACAATGAAAATTAATAAAATAAAAATATTAAAAATTAAAACACAAACAAGACAAGACATTGTGCAAAGACAAGACAAAGAAGAAGCAGCAATATTGACGTGTAGTTAGCAATATGAACATTGATGCAATTTATGGTATTTCTAATCTAGATACATCAATATAGTCAATAGATACGTAATATAATAAATCCATCCATCCATCCGTTTTCCAACCCGCTGAATCCGAATACAGGGTCACGGGGGTCTGCTGGAGCCAATCCCAGCCAACACAGGGCACAAGGCAGGAACCAATCCCGGGCAGGGTGCCAACCCACCACAGGACACACACAAACACACCCACACACCAAGCACACACTAGGGCCAAGTTAGAATCACCAATCCACCTAACCTGCATGTCTTTGGACTGTGGGAGGAAACCGGAGCGCCCGGAGGAAACCCACGCAGACACGGGGAGAACATGCAAACTCCACGCAGGGTGGACCCAGGAAGCGAACCCGGATCTCCCAACTGCGAGGCAGCAGTGCTACCACTGCGCCACCGTGCCGCCCATATAATAAATAAATAATAAATAATAGATATAGATAATACAGAAATGATCAGTGTATGATAATAGTTTGTTTAAGACATAGTTGCAAGAGTTGAGATTATGGAAAACCAAAAACTTGTACTACTAGAGGTGTGCTTACGTAAGAAAAGTGCATTCAAATGAATAAAGGAAGCAACACTCAGACCTGTTGAGTAGACTCACTGGCCCATTTGATCCTCCCCCACTACCTAGTTCAAAGGTATAGACTGACTTTGGCAGATCACCAGCAGAAACTAGCCACTATCAGTTTGCAGCCTCCAGTTTATACATAAACTGCTTTCTCATTCCTGCCTTATCTCACCTGGGCAATAATTAAACCAAATTGCTTGGCCTTCTGTTTCTGCTTCCTTTTACTTATGCTACAATGAGATGTGATTCTGAGAGGGTGATATTTACTATCCATTAAACAGAATTAATTCATTTTCAGCTTTGCTGTTAATATTGCTACTTGAAGCTGGTACATAGATTTGTTTTCATGTGCCATACAGTACCATTTTTTAATTAAACTCAATTTGCTAATATTCCAGGACATGAAGAATTGTGCAACTGTGTGACAGGGTCCAGTTTTAATTGGTGTTATTGTGCATAGGAAAATATGGGCTGTAGCTGAGGTGCAGAGGAAACTGCAGTTTTAAATCGAAGAAGACATTAATATCAAAGGCAGCTACAGATTACCCTAAGTAATATTGGTGCCCATAAATTCTCACTTAAAATACAACATAACAGTAAAGTTCATACAGGATATGAGGTATTCATGCAGAGAGCAAGAATAACAGGAGGTCCAGTGTGGAGGGATGATACAATTGGTATAGTAACAGTGCTGTCACTGCCAGTACACCAGGGAATGCTTAAAGGTTAAAACTTACTACTCCCATGCTACACCAGCAAATGAGCTGAAAGCTTCCCTAGACATTGCTCACACTCTGTTATGGTCAGATTAGCATCCAGCATTATAGTGTGCCATTCTGCTACTCCCTGAAGTATTGCTTAACAGAGGCAACATGATGCAAATCAGATCTACAATAAGGTAAACCTTGCCAAAGAAAACTTAATCATCATTTGTTACTTAATTATTTGTAGCATACTGTGCATCTTTTGATTGAAGAAAAGGCTGCAAGTTTCTAGGAAGGTTATCCCTACAAGTCTTGCACATCAGTATGACTTTAAAAGAGCAGTTTGATTTACTTTATATCATAGTCTGTTTCTAAAATATCACAAGCTTTCACAAAGGTAATATCTGTGCTCATCTTAACAGAAAGCTGTAGCCTCTGATGTGCTGTACAGTGAAGGCAACATTCAGAAATTCAGTGGCATCCAAATAAGCATTCATCTATTTTATCATTTCACAACTTCTCTAACCACAAATAGTATGCCCAATCATTTAAGCAGTTTGAGAAAAGCAGACATCTACACTGGTGTTTTTTTCTTATATTAAAATGGAAGGTCACAAATATATATTGACTTAAGGTGTTCTCTGTGTGCAGTGATACATTGTTTTCATAGTGCTAAAGGGTTTGGTTCAAATGTTGTGCTGTGTGCTGCTAGGATAGATGGATATATTAATTTATCCATAGAACAAAAGCATTCTAAGGAATGTTTCATAGACAGAGACAATATAGGCAAGTGATAAGCTGTTCACCTTTAATCTGTTTGGATTACATAAACAAGTCCACATTTCAGGAATGAGTGTTCAGGAACCCAGACCATTATTTTAATTGTGCCTCCAGGGAGCCTGGCAAGTACCCACAGCGGTAGTTAACTCTGCAACTGCATGACTCAGTAAGTGAGAGAAACTACACAGTTGTTAATTGTGTAACAATTTCCTTTGCCTTTGCAAGTGAGTACGTGACCGAAGTTGTATATTAACAATTGTAATTCAGTGGCATTCTTAAGTTTACTAGGTAAGTGGCAAATGCAAAACTCAAGACATTAGATAGACAGATAGATAGATAGATAGATAGATAGATAGATAGATAGATAGATAGATAGATAGATAGATAGATAGATAGATAGATAGATAGATAGATAGATAGATAGATAGATAGATAGATAGAACTTTATTTGTCCTCAGGGGAATATTTGGCTTTTTTACAGAAGCTCTTTAAATAAACAAATACATAAATAGGTAGGAAAATAAATAAATATACACATAAGTCAGTAACCAGTTCCTTGGATTAGCTGATGTTAAGATGCAGACAATTCTCTTTGTACCAAAAATCAGACTTCTCCAACTGCCTCCTATACTCTGTCTCATCACAAATAAACTCTGTAACAAAAAAATTATTTGCATCCAGAGGCATTATTCTGATTTGTATGAACACCAGAGTGGTAGTTTAGCATAGCCAGGTATGCACGTCATCAGGTTTGTATGTAAAATTATGCTCAAGATCACCACTGTGTATTGGGCTTGTGATAAAGGGATTATAATTGGAGAGGTTCAGATTGTAGTGTCAAAGAGACACCCATATTTTTGCTACACACAAGCAATGACTCAATTCCATATTTGGATAATACAGCACACAAATAATTTCTCAGTGACATATTTGTCAAGTTGTATAAACAGCTGAGTGCCTTCAACAGAAGGTCAGTCACTGATTTTCATTAGTGAATGAAGATACTGCAGTACATCTGTAGTTTGATTTTAAGTATGTTGATTTAGGTCAAAAACTCTATTTTTATGATTTGGTTTTTATTTCAACTTGAATCTAAACTTTTATTTTTCAACATCTTATTTTCTGTATTTACAATATGTTCTAAGAGTCATGAACTTGGGGTTTCACAGAACACAAATTTACTTAAAATGCCAGCTAGAGGGGAAAACAGTTAAACCCCAGCTAGTTAAGAGATCAAAATCCAACAGAATGATTCCTAACTACACCTTACTTTCACCTCCTGAGAATTATATGTGCCTGAACTGGTTTGTGGAATGATTTGTTCTTTACACTGATTTTCATACACATTGGAAAACTACTTCTGTGTCCAGCTAGGTTGTTGTCCTAGGGTAGTAAATGAGATACAGAGCCTGTGCCTTCATCATGCTCAATAAAAGTCTTACAGTTTAATAGTTGCATAAAATGGGATAATACCCTGGATAGTATGCAAATATAATGCTACACAGATACTATAATTTAAGGGGTTTGAACCACTCAAAGTTCATGCTTATCATTATTTCACATTTCTGTTCATTATGGACAAATTATTTTTTCTTGTCATTATTATTATTATTTTTTTTAATGTCATCATTTTGTGTGACTGTGGCCATATTGTTGTTGGTAATGACATCCCATTGTTCCCTCATGATGACTGGAAGTAGAAACATTTAACATAATTTTTGTGACAATATTTAAAGTAGCATTGTGGTAGCTCTGGCATACGTGATTTTGCTTGTATTGAAAACTTTTCACAGTTTTTAACTACCCCAAATCATATTTAGCCAATTTTGCATTATGTGATTTCTAGTGGTGGGTGCAGCAACACGATATATAAATGCATGCTTCCAGCCTCTCTTTCTCTCTCTCTCTGACTTCTGGCCGTGGGGTATATCAGTCTTTGTGGCTAAAGTTGCTGAGGTTTTCAATTAAAACAACTGAAACTCGTTGGCTATGTACAATACAATACAATACAATTTATTTTTGTATAGCCCAAAATCATACATGAAGTGCCGCAATGGGCTTCACAGGGCACTAAGGTCACCCAGCGGATAGTTGGCTGTCCTCTCCCCTTACTAGAAGAACTATATAGTTCCTGTTGCCTCAGAAATGTCAAGAAAATTCTTCAGGACCCATCACACCCAGGACATGCATTGTTTGAACGCCTGCCTTCAGGCATACATTTCAGATCCATAAAGATTAATACAAATAGACTAAGAAGCAGTTTCTATCATTCAGCCATCACCATGCTGAATGCTGCTAAGTGGTCAATCTGACCTAGTGCACCTTCACGTTTACAATACAGCTCTAAGTTAACATTGGATAAGGGACAAGTGCAATATAATGTATGTATGAGTGGAAACATTGTTCTGCTGTTATGGACTATTTTGGTACTTATTTTATTCCCTTTTTATTTTAGTTTTAACTTGAGTTGTTGTGTTTTTTATTTTTTATTTTGTTTTGCATTGGAAAATTGCACCTAAAATTTCGTTGTACAATGTCTCATTGCTACAATGACAATAAAGATTTTGATTGATTAATTTTATTGATTTTGATTGATTTGATTTGATTGATTGATTAACAGGCCCTGCCTCTTAACAGCCCCCCAGCCTTGACTCTCTAAGAAGACAAGGAAAACTCCCAAAAAAAGGGAAAAAATGGAAGAAACCTTGGGAAAGGCAGTTCAAAAAGAGACCCCTTCCCAGGTAGGTTGGGCGTGCAGTGGGTGTCAAAAAGAAGGGGGTCAACACAATACAATACACGTATTATATGTCACATTTACTGACTGAGTACCCGACCTTCCATGCTCACTTCTTTTTATGACATCCAATAACATGCTACCTGAAGGAGCCAGTGCTGTTTGCAAATGGAGAGTTCTGTATCAGTTTCTGCCCTTTTTTTTGTTTCCATTCTGTATATAAAATACCAGAAATCAAACAGGCAATCGCCTTTTCTGTTTGTGAGGTCCTTCCTTATTCCTTGTCATTACATTGTATGAATTTTACTTCTGGATGAGCATTCATTTTTTGACAGCTGTCATTCACACAGACCTACCCCAACGACTAAAGACAAAATCAAGCCTGTTTGATTTTATCGGAGTGAGTTGCAGACTAGTTGGAGTGAGTGCCAGGGCTTGTTACAATACATGAATGGCTTCACAGGAGTGTGCCACTGTCTGCCTCCAACTTGCAAAGATTATGTAATTAATGGCTTTGTCTGAAAATCACTAGACTAATGTGACAAGGCCTTAATGGAATTAAGACTTTTTGTGTTTTGTAGCTACAAGTATGGTTTTAATGTTCATATTTGATATTTGGGTTTTGTTAACCATTTTGTCTCGGACATCTACTTGCTTTTAACAATAATTTTCCCCTTTATCTTTTGTCCTTCCTTCTCTCTTGCTATATTTCTTCATAGTAGAATAATGCACATCTACTTGTATACACAAATTTAATAATAGCAGTTAAGTACTCAATTCCTTAACTCATGTAGATGTAATATGGAAGTAATACAATAACAAACGGTACAAACGACATGTCATATTTATAAAAAACATTATGTGAGAGGCAACATTATTATATTGCCTAAATACACCAGAAGACATCCTAATATTGTCACAGAATCACAGCCCCCATAATGATATTTTACAAAGAGGGGGGGTTCACCTTTATGAGGCTCCATTCATTGATGGTTCAACAAATAAAATGCCACAGAAAGCGCATTAATGCCAATTGTGTCATATCATCACAGAGTGATGAAACTGTTTATTTTTAATGTGCTACAATCTATCATACCATATATGTTAAAAGATATTTCTGATTAAGAAATCCCCATGAGAATGTGTCTTATCACAGAGCTGTTGTGAATTAGATTAGTGGAGTTTGTGATAAAATTAGTCCACTTTAAACCCTAGGGTGGTGCCATAATTTTATTTGCTCCTTAGTACTTCCTTGCTAGAACTGTTAATTATTAATAATTAGTCAGATGGTAGAGGACTTTAAACAGACGTAACCAGTTAGTAGTCTTTTTCAGCATTGATTTCTGGAATGCCTTTCAACTTGAATTCTATTCAGTCAATGCTATGGTCTTACACACAGCAAGTGCGATATGACCTTGTGCAATCAAATCCGTCTTCTGAGTCAGCAGAACGTGTTACCTTTCAAAAATCCACTCCAGTTTCAGTCAAAAATATGTGCCCATCCTGAGAAATTCAAAGTGCATGTTTTTCCATTGTTTTAAAAACTCTTCAAGTTCCTTCTAGACATACAGTAAGTGATACTGTATTCTATTGAATTTTAATGAAGGCTATCTGCTTCCTAGTTATGTGCTTAAAGTTTAATTTTATCTGACCGTTTTTAAGGTACATCTCAGAAAAAAAAAGATTTTATTCAAGTGGATATAAAGTGAATCTGGGGTCATTTTTGGGCTTTCCATCTAAGAGCTCTCGGGAGGTGTGGGTAGAATAAAGAGTACTTTTTCAGTCTGTTTTAACCTTTAGCCACCTCTGGTTCTTTTTCTGCCACAAACGTGATATTTACACATTTCTCTTTATCTGGCAGGCAGCTAGCAACACCAAGATTCATGCTGGTTTCCTTACAAGCACAAATGTGGTAAACAGAGGAGCAGCATAGAACTCTGGGCCCTACACATAAGCAGTCTCTGCGGGCCCCTTCCTCTCTAAAGCAAACTTTTCATTCCAGGCTTCAAGGGTCCCCTCCCCCAGCAGGCCCATTGGGTAATCATTACCCAATCTCCCCCCACTACGATGCCCATGGTGGTAAATAACTGCTTTACTTTACAGGTTTCTTATACTGTATATTGTTTGATTTGTAAAGACCATCTACTTCTTTGTCATGTAGCTTGTAGTTTAATACTTTAATTTGTAATTCATCCAAAGAAAAATTACCAGCAATTCAAATTATATAGACCTCAAGGGCCTGACTTTTTGAAATGTTGCTGTTAATTTCAAATAGAAGGAGTAATTTGTTATTTGATATTCAATTTGGAATGCAATGACAATGAGGCTGAGCACATATACACAGATTTCTAATGAAAAATGCATTTATTTCGGTCTTATGTTTCAAACGATGACTGAAAACAGGTTTCATTTTTGGCTATGCATGTACAGTAAGTATAAGAAGGAATTGTGACTTTTGAAAATCAGTTGCAGAAATAAGCCTGCATTTATACAAATGAGGACTTTCATACCATCTAAACTGTGATTTGTCTGCACTGCCAAACTGTGACATATTGTACGTGTCTGGCTGGCACTCTATACGCTACCGTGGCTGTTCGTGTGTCCAGGATTTTAAATCACCTGTAGCTAACAAACCGTTTGACCTATTGATCTGAAATTTGGTACACATATACTACGTGACGTCTACTATCCGCTTTCGGGGTGATGATTGACCTCCAAAGTTATTCCTCTTTATATTTTTATTTTACTTTATTGTAGAATCAATTCTCGGCAGAGGCCAGCAGGGTAGCCATGCGGCGCATGTGTACAGGCACCGTTCTCATCCCTACCACCTTTGCAGTCACTTCCCCTACCTCTTCATATCTTAAATCATTCTTGAGGCAGATTGAAGACTTAAGTGCCAACTTAAGTGAAAAATTAAGGAAAATGTAATTGCAGCACAAATACTGACTTAATCAGCATTAACCTCTGAGCAAACGAATGCTAAACGTACAGAGAAAGTGGATGAAAACTATGAATGCTCAAGTCAAGTGTATTCACTACACGTTATTGTGCAGTATGCTGTTACTGGTACTGTATACTTCAACAACCAAAGTCCTGTCTGCACTCTGTAGCCCATTTCAAGAGTCACTTCACTAACTCTTCACAAACAGACATCCAATATTATTTAACTTTTTTAACTAGCTTCATGGTAATCCTTTTTTGAAACCATAACAAAATGTTTAATCCTAATGTGTGTGTGTTCGTGCGTGTGTGCGTGTGTGTGTGTGTGTGTGTGTGTGTGTGTGTGTGTGTGTGTGTGTGTGTGTGTGTGTGTGTGTGTGTGTGTGTGTGTGTTCACCCTGCGATGGAGTGCCGCTCTGTCCTTGGTTTTTTTCCTGCCTTGCATCCAATGTTAGATGGGGATAGGCTCCAGCAGACCCTCATGACCCTGTTCAGGACTAAGCACGTTAGGAAATGACTGACTGACAGAATATTGGCCTTAGCAATTCAACAAAATGTATTTTTGGACTGTATTCTCATGCAGTTCCACATTGTAAATGTATGTCAGATTTTGGAGAGCAGGATATCAATGTTGAAAGTTGCTCATGTCTTTATGTATTACTGAGTGACACATTGATTACCCCTACAATGTTACAGCTCTGTAACTGTAGGTCAGAATCCCAGCCTGAGTACTGTCTGTGCATAGTTTGAAACTTTTTCCCATGTCTCTGGGGAACTTTCGAACGACAGAGCCCTTGGATCTGAAAAACATACAGGTGATGCTGATTGGCATTCTAAATTGACTTAGAGTGAGTGAGTGAGTGAGTGAGTGAGTGAGTGAGTGAGTGAGTGAGTGAGTGAGTGAGTGAGTGAGTGAGTGAGTGAGTGAGTGAGTGAACGAGTGAGCAAGGAAGTGTGCGAGTAAGTGAGTGAGGGAGTGAGTGAGTGAGTGAACAAGTGAAGGAGTAAGTAAAAGTAAATTAGGGAGTGAGTGATTCAGTGAGTGAGTCAGTGAACAAGCAAATGAATAAGTGAGTAAGTGCATGAGTCAGCAAGTGAGCTATCGAGTGAATGAGTGAGTGAGTGAGTGAGCCCAGCAATGTTTTCACAACCAATGCAATGCTGGTTTCTTACTACCTCAAGGATATTGGATAAATGGATTGATGAATTGTATTCCTACAGTAAATTTTTACTGGTGCATTCACTGAGTCTGCACATTCCCTCCACAATTGAGAAAAGTTTACAACATCAAATGTGCACACCTTGTCTTTTAAAGCTGGGCTCCAACCCTAGTCCCAATCTCTTTTATTTAGTTTCTTCATTATGTTTTGTCTTTAAGATGTTTAATACTATCTTTATGTTAATTTTCTTGTTAATTTCCATCATTTGATAGTTTGTTTTGTCTTGATAGTTTTTTTAAATTACTCTGAAATTGTCAATTAATGATGGATGGATTAAAAGCCAGAAGTCTGTATGACCATCAGCATCAAGTGACTCCGTGAGAACCCTAACTACAAAGAGGACTATTTCATTTATGTTAGGTAGAATGCCCAGAGGGGACTGGGCGGTCTCGTGGCCTGGAATCCCTACAGATTTTATTTTTTTCTCCAGCTTTCTGGAGTTTTTTTTTTGTTTTTTCTGTCCACCCTGGCCATCGGACCTTACTCCTTTTCTATGTTAACTAATGTTGCCTTTTTTTAATTTCTTATTTTGTCTTTTATTTTTCTTTTCTTCATTATGTAAAGCACTTTGAGCTACTTTTTGTATGAAAATGTGCTATATAAATAAATGTTGTTGTTGAATTATGTTAATTCAGTTTATTTTTGTATTAGTTTAGCCTAAGGAGATGGAGCCTTTTGACACTGCATTGTCAGAGGCATATTTGAAAGTTCAGAATGCCTCATGAAGACAACATAATGAAGAGTCAATTTAGATAAAGTTTCCAGTGTTCACAAAGCTGACTGGCAGCAGGCGTATTATGTTGTGCTCTGTATTTCCATGATTCTCTTAATGTGTGAAGTGCCATTTTGGAATGGCACCAAATAAGTGAATAGCATTTTTAGTGAAGTACAATGCCACATGGTGACAACTGGGATTGTTAGCACGATAATGCCATACACTGCAAGGCAGATTCAGGCTCAAAGGCTCTTCCCTACAAAAAATTTTATAACATGCAAACTGAATTGAAAAAAAAGACATCAGTTGTAACCAGGAATGTGACTAGTGTTAGTTTATTGCCAAATGTCTCACAATACAAAGTAACATTTTAATAGTATTCTTCTTTGGTAACCAGCTAATATGAATGGCTATTTCTTAATAATGATGTTTGAAGAATGCAGAAGTAAAGATGCACAAGTAGATTATTTCTTAACAGTAAACAGGGTATAAAACCTGTCTATCCAGCATTACAGGAAATAATGACAGTAAGGTGTTTACAGTAAACAGATTGTAAAAGATGTTAAATTGTGAGAGGGTCCTGGGATAATCACAGGGAAGGATTCATTCTCCTTACTATCTGCAGTTATACAGTATATTATATATATATATATATATACATATATATATATATATATATATATATATATATAGATAGATAGATAGATAGATAGATAGATAGATAGATAGATAGATAGATAGATAGATAGATAGATAGATAGATAGATATACAGTAAACTGCTCAAAAAATTAAAGGAACACTTTCAAAACACATCAGATCTCAATGGGAAAAAAAATCATGCTGGATATCTATACTGATATGGACTGGGTAATGTGTTAGGAATGAAAGGATGACACATCGTTTCATGGAAATGAAAATTATTAATCTACAGAGCGCTGAATTCAAAGACACCCCGACAATCAAAGTGGAAAAAATGATGCGGCAGGCTAGTCCATTTTGCCAAAATTTCATTGCATCAGCTCAAAATCGTACTCAGTAGTTTCTATGGCTGCCACGTGCTTGTATGCATGCCTAACAATGTCAGGGCATGCTCCTAATGAGACACCAGATGGTGTCCTGGGGGATCTCCTCCCAGATCTGGACCAGGGCATCACTGAGCTGCTGAACAGTCTGAACTGAAACAAAATGGCCCAGAGATGTTCTGTTGGATTTAGGTCAGGCAAACATGGGGGGCAGTCAATAGTATCAATTCCTGCATCCTCCAGGAACTGCCTGCATACTGTCGCCACATGAGGCCGGGCATTGTCGTGAAGCAGGAGGAACCCAGGACCCACTGAACCAACATACAGTCTGACAATGGGTCCAAGAATTTCATCCTGATACCTAATGGCAGCCAAGGTGCCTTTATCAAGCCTGTAGAGGTCTGTGCGTCCTTCCATGGCTATGCCTCCCCAGACCAACACTGACCCACCACCAAACCGGTCATGCTGAACAATGTTACAGGTAGAATAATGTTCTCCACGGTTTCTCCAGACCCCTTCATGTTTGTCACATGTGCTCAGGGTGACCCTGCTCTCATCTGTGAAAAGCACAAGATGCCAGTGGTGGACCTGGCAATTCTGGTATTCAATGGCAAATGCCAATCGAGCTCAACAATGCTGGGTAGTGAGCACAGGGTCCACTAGAGGACGTCGGGCCCTCAGGCCACCGTCATGAAATCTGTTTCTGATTCTCTGATTCAAAGACATTCACACCAGTCGTTTTGTTGGGCTTAGGGCTCAGGCAGCGCTCATCCTGTTCCTCCTTGCCCAAAGAAGCAGATACCAGTCCTGCTGATTGGTTAAGGACCTTCTACGGCCCTGTCCAGCTCTCATAGAGTAACTGTCTGTCTCCTGGAATCTCCTCCATGCCCTTGAGACTGTGCTGGGAGACACAGCAAACCTTCTGGCAATGGCACATATTGATGTGCCATCCTGGAGGAGTTGGACTACCTGTGCAACCTCTGTAGGGTCTAGGTATCACCTCATGCTACCAGTAGTGACACTGACCTTAGCCAAGTGCAAAACTGTGAAAAAACAGTCAGAAAAGGGGAGGAGGGAAAAATGTCAGTGTTCCTGTTTTGAGGGTTGTCTCATTGTTGCCCCTCTAGTGCACCTGTTGTTAATTTCATTAACACCAAAGTATCTGAAACTGATTAACAACACCCTCTGCTATTTAACTGACCAGATCAATATCCCAGAAGTTTCATTGACATGATGCTATGCTCTGTATATATATATATATATATTGTAAAAAAGACACAAGAAATCAGATAAAGGTTTGGGGTTTTCTGGCCCCATATACTGTGGGAAAAGTGCAATCAGTATGCAATCAATATACACTACAACTGTCATAACACCGTTCGCCATCATGGCAGACGGGGGGAACATTTATGAGGGAGGGACCGGAAATGGATGAAGCGCTGCTGGGAAGGAACCGAGGTGGATGATGGGATTGCTGACGTCATTGGGGTGCGACAGAGGGAAGGCGGAAGTGGCGTGTTGTGTCTTTCTTTCTGTTGGAGATAAAGAGAGAAAGGTTAGTACTCCGCCATTCCCGTCTGGTATATGCTTTCGCGCAACAGTTTAGGTCGTTCCGCGGCTCCCTAATCGCGCATGCGTGACATGACCTCCCCCTCAGCCCAGACCCACCGGGTCGGGCGGACCGAACCGAGAGGTCGTGAACCCGGGAGAGGGCATCTGCATTGGCCTGAAGGGGACCCCGGCGATAAGTAATGGTAAACTTGTAAGGCTGCAGGTCCAAAAACCACCTGGTGACACGAGGGTTCGATTCCTTGTGCAGGGCCATCCACTGTAGGGCGGCATGGTCCGTTACCAGAGTGAAATCACGACCCAGCAGGTAGTACCGCAGATGAGTCACTGCCCACTTAATGGCCAAGGCCTCCCTCTCAACCGCCGCGTACCAGGTCTCTCGGTCCAACAATTTCCGGCTCAGGTAAAACACGGGGTGTTCGGCACCGTCGACGCTTTGGCTCAACACTGCACCCAGGCCTATGTCCGAAGCGTTGGTCTGGAGAAGAAAAGGTAAAGAGAAGTTAGGGGTGTATAATATAGGTGCCGACGTCAGGGCCTTTTTTAAGTCACTGAATGCTTGTTCCGCTTTCTGGTTCCATACCACATAGACAGGAGACCCTGAAAAGGGTGCTGCCTTTTCAGAGAAATGGGGAACAAACCGGCGGTAATACCCCGCCAACCCTAAGAAAGCCTGCACCTGTTTCTTGGTTATCGGACGGGGCCATTCTAAGATGTCTTTTATTTTGGAGCATTGGGGTTTCACCTGTCCCCGCCCCACTAGGTAGCCTAAATATTTGGCCTCCCTTAAGCCAAAGTAACACTTACGTGGATTAATGCGGAGGCCGGCCTTCGCTAGTGTGGCAAGAACAGCATACACCTGCAGTATATGTTCCTCCCAGGTGCCGGAATAAATGACTACGTCATCCAAGTAGGCGGCACAATAGGATTGATGGGGCTGTAGCACTCTGTCCACCAGACACTGGAACGTTGCATTTGCCCCGCGTAACCCGAATGGGAGGACCTTATACTGCCAATGTCCACTAGGGGTACTGAATGCCGTTTTCTCTCTGGCGGATGCCGTTAAGGGAATTTGCCAGTACCCTTTTGTCATGTCCAAGGTAGTCAAGTATTGTGCCCTCCCTAGGTGCTCCAACATATCGTCCACTCGGGGCATAGGGTAGGCATCGAACTTAGAGACTTGGTTCAGACGCCTGAAGTCATTGCAAAACCTCCAGGACCCGTCTGGCTTAGAGACGAGGACGATAGGACTGGACCAGGGACTATAGCTTTCCTCAATAATATTCATGTCCAACATCCTTTGGATCTCTAATTCCACTTCCGTCCTCTTTGCTTCCGGGAGGCGATAGGGTCTCTCCCTGACTACCACCCCTGGGTCAGTAACAATATCGTGCTCAATCAACGAAGTACGGCCAGGTAACTCACTAACCACTTCGGGGACGGCATGGATAGCATGTTCCAGCTCCAGCCGTTGTGATGGGGTTAAGTCCGGTCCGAGGTTAAGTGTGAGTTTACTTGCGCAAAGGGAGAGGGCGGTACCGGAGGGTGGAGCCTCGTCCCTATCTCTCCATGGCTTTAACAAGTTCACATGGTACACTCTCTCGGCAGGTCTACGATTTGGTTGTTTCACCAAATAATCCACCAGCCCTTTCCGCTCCTTAACCTCATAAGGACCCTGCCAATGGGCCAGTAATTTAGAGTGGGATGTGGGTACAAGTACCATCACGCGGTCTCCGGGGTGAAATTCCCTGAGGACAGCATTTCTATTATAGCACCGGGCTTGCGTTGCTTGAGCACGGGTCATGTGATCTTTTAGGATGGGTCGGATTTTGTTCATTCTATCGCGCATTTGCGCGATGTACTCCAAAATATTACTGCCAGGTAGAGCCTCCTCTTCCCAGCCTTCTTTTAATATATCTAAAAGCCCCCGGGGCTGGCGTCCATATAAGAGTTCAAAGGGGGAAAAACCCGTGGAGGCCTGTGGGACTTCCCGGTAAGCAAAGAGCACGAAGGGCAAAAGCTCGTCCCAGTTCCTACCGTCCGCGCTGACTACCTTACGTAACATCTGTTTAAGTGTCTGATTGAAACGCTCCACTAAACCATCGGTTTGCGGGTGATAAACAGACGTCCTCAGATGTTTAATTTTAAGTAACTTAGCAACCTCCCTGAACGTATCCGAAGTAAAGGGAGTACCTTGATCCGTGAGGACTTCTTTAGGTATTCCCACTCGGGCAAAGAGCTTGACTAATTCCCGTGCGATATTTTTAGAAGTAGCGGAACGTAAGGGCACCTCCTCTGGGTATCGAGTTGCATAATCCACCATGACCAATATGTACTTTTGGCCACGGGTCGAAGGTTCTAGGGGACCTACCAGATCAATACCGATCCTCTCAAAGGGAATATCAATAAAGGGAATAGGAACTAGAGGAGCGCGGCCCCTCCTAGGAATCTGACGGATCTGACACTCCGGGCAGGACTGACAGAAACGTCAAACCTCCTCATTTATTCCTGGCCAATAAAACCGCTGTTTAATTCTCTCCAGCGTTTTTTCGGTTCCCAGATGGGCACCTAGGAGGTGGGAGTGCGCTAGTTCGCAAACCTCCCACCGGAAGGTTCTCGGCACTAACAATAACTTCCGCGCTCCACCTTCGTGACTCGCGACTCGATACAACAGATCATGTTCTAATACAAAGTAGGGCTCCGCTGGCAAGGAACTTTCTGACAAATGGTCATTTACTGAAACAATTGCATTCCGGGCGTTTTTTAGGGAATCATCATTCCACTGTTCCCTTTTAAATGACGCGGGAGTAGACCGGAACTGATTAACTATAGAGTCTATCGGGTCCGCATGTACAGGAGCTCTGCAAACTCCTTGGCTCGTGCCCTCGCCCGGATCTTCTTCCGGGTCGGGGTCCGACGCCATAGACTCTTCCCCCCAGTCACTATTATCTAAGGCATTCGCCCGTGTGCATGGCCTGGGAGCCGCGGGGGTGGTGCTTCGCGTACCCATAACAAGACCCAACTTAGCTCTAGGAGTGGTTATTTGTTTCCCGCTGTTGCTATCTGACCAGTCGTGTCCCAAAATGACAGGAAAAGGTGGCTCGGGTAAAAGCGCAACCGTTAACTGAGACAAGCCACCATTCCATGATAAAAAACACTTCGCGGACTTATAAGACTTGGTCTCCCCATGTACACAAGTTACACTGACATACTGGTATCGTCATTGTCGCGGTAAAACATAACGGCGAGCAACAATGGTAATGTTGCTGCCGGAATCAAACAATGCAAGCACAGAATGACCATTGACTAAAACCACTCCCATATTTGGAATAGCCAGAGGGTTTGACAGAGCACAGTACCTTTCTGAGGTGGCCCAAGTACAGTCCATTGGCTCCTGGAGTGGCTGATACAAAGGGCAGGCAGACAACAGGTGACCGAGGTCCCCGCACTTGAAACAGTGCGGCGGGCCGGGTCTGTCTTTGGCCTTTGGTGGTGCTTCCGCCGCGCGACGGGTGGGCTTGGAGTGACTGTCGAGCACCATGAGCCGACTTTTCCGATCCCCCGGTTCGGTGCACCGCGAGTTGACGCTCCAGGACCTCCAAGAGTCCTTTCATGTCCTTGTATGGGTGTCTACGGACCTGCTGGGCGAGATATCCCGGCATAACATTCACTAAGCCCTCACACGCCACCTGCTCTACTACTTTACGTGCCTGGGGACCTTCCGGTCTTAACCAACGCCCCATCTTGCTCCAGAACTCGAAAGCCTGGGCTCGGGCAGGGTGGTCGGGGTTGAACTGCCAGGTTCGCCATTCACTCGCCTGCTGGTCCGTAGTGATGCCGTAGCGACTCAGGATCTCTGGCTTTAGGAGGTCGTAATCTGCGGCCTCCTCCTCGGGGAGATCGTAATAGGCCCGCTGCGCAGCACCCTTCAGGTACGGAGCCAAAATGGACGCCCACTCCGCCCGCGGCCACTTGTTGCGGGAAGCGGTCCTCTCAAATATGCCGAGGTAAGATTCTATATCATCTGCTTCAAACAACGGTACCCTCGGAGGAGGCGGAGGTCGGGAGGGCTCCGGTCTTACCGCTTCCGCCGTTGTCAGCCTTGCCTTGGTTGCTTCAAGCTCCCGCGTTGTTTCTGCATGTGCGATCCGGAGATTCTGGATTTGGGCAGCCATCCCGGACAGCACTTCATTTAGTTCTTGTCCTTCTGACATGTTCGGACAATATTTCTCTCCTGCCGACTACGCCACTGTAAAAAAGACACAAGAAATCAGATAAAGGTTTGGGGTTTTCCGGCCCTATATACTGTGGGAAAAGTGCAATCAGTATGCAATCAATATACACTACAACTGTCATAACACCGTTCGCCATCATGGCGGACGGGGGGAACATTTATGAGGGAGGGACCGGAAATGGATGAAGCGCTGCTGGGAAGGAACCGAGGTGGATGATGGGATTGCTGACGTCATTGGGGTGCGACAAAGGGAAGGCGGAAGTGGCGTGTTGGGAATCCATGTTCAGCAGGTTCATGGCGGTGTTGTGTCTTTCTTTCTGTTGGAGATAAAGAGAGAAAGGTTAGTACTCCGCCATTCCCGTCTGGTATATGCTTTCGCGCAACAGTTTAGGTCGTTCCACGGCTCCCTAATCGCGCGTGCGTGACAATATATATATATATATATATATATATATATATATATATATATATATATATATATATATATATATATATATATATGCACGATAACATGCAGTGAATACACTTGACTTGAGCATTCATAGTTTTCATACTCTTTCTCTGTACATTTAGCATTCATTTGCTCAGAGGTTGATGTGCTTCCTGCTTCCTGAGCAGCTCTTCTTTTCTCCACCCTAACGGCAGCTTTTGCTTTTCTTTCGTATGCATCTTTTTGCGTTAAAACTGATTAAGTCAGTGTTTATGTTGCAGTTACTTAGTACGTTCCCCTTAATTTTTCACTTAAGCTGGCACTTAAGTCTTCAATCTGCCTCAAGAATGATTTAAGATATGAAGAGGTAGGGGAAGTGATGGTGAAGGTGGTAGGGATGAGAACGGCGACTGTATGCATGCGCTGCACGGCCGCCCTGCTGCTCACTGCCGAGAGTTGATTCTACAATAAAATAAAATAAAAACAGGAATAACCTTGGAGGTCAATCATCACCCGTATATGTGTACCAAATTTCAGGTCAATTGGTCAAACGGTTTGCAAACTACAGGTGATTTAAAAAGAGAGAGGGAGAGGGCATAAAAAAGTTTGCTTTTTCACTAGGGAAGTGTTGGAATGAATGCAGGAGCATAATGGTGAATTAAGCTAAATGCAGCAAGCCCCAGATATAAATCTAATAAATTAACAGTTTAATAAGAAAACAACCTATGTAAATTAGAGATCCACATCTGGCTATCTTTCATCCACTGTGAGTCCACATTAGACAGTATCTTATTGCCTTATTTTATCACCATTTTAAGTCTAGGTATTCAGGGTGTTTTAAAGCAAATGGGGGATACCAACTAATTTTAAGGTAAGTGTACTGTTCATAATAAATCACTCTCAAAAATTACTCTAAACTATTCCCGTAATGTCTTTAAAATAAATGGAGCTGTAAATTTTGATTCAGAGCTTTATGATTGATTTCTTTGTGGTATACCTCATCACAAATTGCACAGAATGAGAGCACTCCTAGGTTGAAATGTTCGCTGTTTATAATTCATAGGATTTTAGTTTTGTTTGGTAGGATAACCTTTGATTTTCAAATTGTAAACATCCATACAAATGATTAATAATGTAATATTTGACAGAATTATGAATTTTTCTAACATTTTGTACATATTTTTATTTTTATAATTATATTTTTTAGCTTTTGATATTTGTAAGGTAAAAATTACTTCTTTGTTAGCATTTTCATTGTAAAGAATAATTAAAAGTGTGTGCAGGTACAGTTTGTGTGTGAGTATTGCAATGTAGATGTAATGCAATGTAGGTGTAATGTAAGTGTATGTAAGTGTTCAGGTGTTGCTGTTGAGGCCATTCGACTCCTCAACAGCAACACCTGAACACTTACATACACTTACATTACACCTACATTACATTACATCTACATTGCAATACTCACACACTCTGAATACTGACTGGAACATGCATCTGCACTTTATGGAATATGCATCTGTACTCATAAAACATTATCTGTGCAATAACTGTCATTTGTACTTGCTGCTCATTGAACTCATATTGCTCTATAACTTCTTTTAAAACGAACATATTTTATTTTATATGGCTTGTCTATTTTTAACTTGTAATTTTTTTTTTTAAATTAAATTATTATTGTTATTATTTTTTTTTTTTAGCTTTATTAGATCTAGGCTGAGTGACTTGTTTTTCTCGTCATACACATTTCATTGCATGTTGACCCTGTGTTAACCTATATATGACAAATAAACCTAAACCTAAACCTAATATACTTTTAATTTGATAAAATACAATTTAATAATTATTTATTTTTTAAATTAGTAATCAATAAATACAGTAAATGAACTGCCTGTTTCTCATTTATTATGTATTTAGCTGGCAAGTTTATTCAGACAGCAACACAGGGTTTCAGTGATAGTGCTGCTAGAAATCAGGTTTTATGTCCAGGGTGATCCCAGCATGAAATTTGTGTGTCCTCCCATTGTGGGTTTCCTCCAAGCGCTCCAGTTTCCTCCCACAGTCCAAAGACATGCTGATTAGGTGGATTGATATTGCTAAATTGGCTCTAATGTGCTTGTGCTGGACTGGGACCCTGTCCAGGTGTTGTTCATGCCTTGCACCTAATGATTGCTAGGACAGGCTTCAGTTGCCCCACAACCCTGCCCTTTATAAGGTAAGGAAAAATGAATAGATGGATTTATCCAGGTTAAATAATTATGGAGTCTTGTCATGGGTGAAAATGACAGTAACATTGCACAGAACAGCACGTTTCACAACATAAGAGGAAAGCCCACATTTGTGATCAGAGTGTACATGTGTGCATGCCACTGTGTGTGGGAGGGAAAGCTCAGAAAACATATTTGTCATCCTGGAATTGATTTCCTTAAGGGCATGTGAAATTTAGAAGGAGATCAAGAGTGACACCAAGTAGGTTAACAGGAGGATTTAAGGACTCTTCCTGATACTGTAGCTTTCCAAGAATGCTGAGTCAGTGTTGTCCTTTGAGTAACCGGGAGCTTAGTGAATCACAGCAGGCCAACAATATTGTCTTACAATCATTTAGTTACCAATATACTTCTGTCTGCGAAGAGCAGGAATTTGAACATTTTGCCCTTATAAAGCAGTCACACTGGAAGATCCAGGGAAAGTACAGTATGGTACAGAGTGGGTGACTTATAGGTTTGGCTCAGAAACAATATTGGGGCTGCAGCATAAGGTAAAACGACTAAATGAGACTATAGTTGGAAGGAGAGGTGGAGGTGAAGGTTCATTCATGAGATACTGAGATCCTAGGAGAAGCACAGCATGAAAGAGAGAGACTGATGATGTAATGTATTGGTATGGGCAAGTTGATGAACCGCTCTTCCAAACAGACAAAGCAAATGTCTGTGAAGGCTGGCCCAGAGGGAGAGCAGGGTTTTTCTTTATGGCATTTTTTTTTTTATCTCAGTACTTTGACCTTTCCATTGTTTTTGTTTTTTCATTCTGTGTAGCTTATTAAAAATTGTGAAATTCATTTTAGGGTTTTGGAGTCCCTTGACATTGACTCAAAGAATGGCGAATCTTTTACTTTCAGAAGTTGTTTCAAACTTTTATTGTTGTTCTATTTGATTTATTGATTTTATTTTTCTCTTTTGATTGTGTATTAATCATTGATTTTGATCTGAATTATTTTTCCTGTAGCTTCACTAGAAAAAGAAAAAACAGAATTGCAGTTTCACTTTAAGAAGTGACAATGCAAGGAGCCTGGCATGTTTGTAGGATTAAGCACTAGATTTATTTAATATTTGCTGCTCTGTAAGTCTGTCATTTGAATACAATACAATTATCAAAATATTTTAAAAATTATTATTACACATGTGCTTGTGCACAATTGGTACAGTTATGTGGGGAATGTACTTATTGTTACAAATATTTAGATATCACAAGTATTAAATAATGCATCAGTCTTTCTAGGACAAAACACTGGAGAGTGTTATCTGATGTCTGACCTTTTGTGCCTGCAAGCCCCACTGCTACCAAACCCTTAGCAACCTTGATGCTAGGGAACCACCAGGTAGTACCTTGGTTACTTTGCATTGCTTGTGAGTGCATAAACAAATGCTAGCATGGATGCTCTGTCTGCAAATGATAAGATTTTTTATGTGTATGTACTGTATGCATATTTTTACTTTAAATTAATGGAAAATGTGTTTCATGATGCTCTATTTTAGTGGTATAAGCACAGGGCAAAAATGGTCTTAGTGAACAATAACTAATGAGAGACTGAAGTAGGACTTTCCTCCCATTAGGAGCCAGAGGAACAGTTAGATCAAACATAGTCTATACATCCATCCATCCATTGTCCAACCCGCTGAATCCGAACACAGGGTCACGGGGGTCTGCTGGAGCCAATCCCAGCCAACACAGGGCACAAGGCAGGAACCAATCCTGGGCAGGGTGCCAACCCACCGCAGGACACACACAAACACACCCACACACCAAGCACACACTAGGGCCAATTTAGAATCGCCAATCCACCTAACCTGCATGTCTTTGGACTGTGGGAGGAAACCGGAGCGCCCGGAGGAAACCCACGCAGACACGGGGAGAACATGCAAACTCCACGCAGGGAGGACCCGGGAAGTGAACCCAGGTCCCCAGGTCTCCCAACTGCAAGGCAGCAGCGCTAACCACTGCGCCACCGTGCCGCCCTAGTCTATACATTTACAATTAAAAATTATTAAAAACAAAAGCATGTATTAAAATATATCTGAAGAAAAAAAATGTTTTTAAAGATTTTTATCATATACAATACAGTATATGATTGTAGTTTACCTTCCACATTTCATTGTTTGAACTGAATATGAGCATACACCCTCAGTTCATGTATCACCAAGGCTATACTAAAGTGCTGCAGATAAAGCTGAGGACTCTTAGAAAAACACCAGTGGTTTTAAGTAGGAAAAGAATCTAATTAATGACCCACCTAGACAAGAATGTATTATGTCTTTTTAGGGGGATTGAGGTCGGATGCCAATTAAAGTCGACACCCTCTCTCAGCTCTTATAAATTTTTACGTTTTCCTCATTTTAAGTCGTTTATAAAAAGTCCTCAGTTTCATCCTTTAAAGAAGCTTTTCTGGACAGTATTGTTATACATACAATCTATCTGTTTCATTTGTAACAGTCCATTTCTAGTCAATAATTCTATATGTTCTAGATGACATGTCAATGACTAAGCGAAGAAGAAAAGGCAGCGTGTTGAAAATAGGCCCAAAAGTGTTGGAGAGAAAAGAATTCAAAAAAGAACAATAATAATCTAAGTTGTAAGATGGACACTATATAGCACCCGACCCAACACAGACTGGACACGGGAGGCACGTGTAAAAACAAAGAAACTTTTATTTTTCTTCGTCTGTGGGCTATGCCTTCCCCGTACCCACAGACACAATACAGTCTCAAGCACACAAGTAACAAAAGCACTTTCTCTTCCTCTTTGACACCACCACTCCTCCCAAGCAACCTTGTCCTCCTCCACCCGACTCTGGCCGCTGAGTGGTGGTTGCTGGCTCCTTTTATAGTTCACCTGGAAGTGCTCCAGGTGCTTGATCACCGAGTTTCGGCTGCACTTCCGGGTGTGACAAATATGCTGCCCACACGGGCTAGGAGTCCCAAACACAGCATCCCCTAGCGGTGCCTGCGGGACCCAACAGGGCTGCACCCAACTCCCATTCCTAGGGAGCCCTGTGGGAACCCGAGGCATTGCTCCCCCCCACCCCCCCGGGTGGGTGGCCAGCTAGCATCCAGTGGGAGGTATTGCACTGTTAAGGGCTGCTCCCCCCAAATATTGTGTGCAGGGGTGTCCCTGGGCATGGATGCCAGCCGCCTGCCACAAAGTGAAAATTCGGAAAATAAGGAAAGCAATAAACAGCCCGGACCAAGGGGGTTTAAAAACCTAGCAGGTCCAAGCAGGGACGGAAATAAAAGACAAAGAGTAGAAGACAAAGTAGAACATCGTAAAGAGGATCAAAACGTTGCCATGATACGCATGCACAGCAGGTTAAAGATTATTAAAGTAGTAAAATTCGAAAGGCACGAAAAATTGATAGTAAAAATCGCATTAGCACTAACAAACATAAATTATTACTTGGTGAAATAATCGAACAGCAAAAAGAAATCAAATATATGGACATAGATGACATGACAGAAGTATATAGATATTGTTCGGCTTTAAAGTTTAAGTTGGAAACATGCAGATTGTCCAATTCGTGTTGCCATCAGGGAAAAGTAGTGATTCTTTCCAATGAAGAGGTGTATCTGCAAGAATTAAAAGATTTGTTGTTTGGCGTATGTTTTTACTGAAGTGTTACAGTAAAAGTGTACGTTTAAAAAGTATTTGCGTGTTAATCTCAGAGCCAAACAGAACGAAAATGTATAACTTAACGAATACCTCTAACTCAATATCAAAACAAAATTTTCTTTCAATTTATTACATTTTACTATTTTTTTACTATGGTTAATTACTCGCTGAAATGTAAAAATTCAGTTTATTTATTAGAGAGAAAGAAACGATATTCACTCACGGGCAGTTATACATTGCGTTGTCATGATGTAAATCCAAATACGGAATCAAAATTCAATGCGATATTGACGAAAAGTTAATTCCAAATATTGTTTTTACTGAAGTGTTACAGTAAAAGTGTCATTTCAAAAAATATTTGCATGTTAATTTCAAAGCCAAACAGAATGAAAACATTTGACTCAATGAATACCTCTAACTCAACATGAAACATACATTTCTTTCAATTTATTATGTTTTACTATTTTTAACTATGGTTAATTACTCACTGTAATGTAAAATAGTTAGTTCTATTATGCATATGTAACAGTTCCCATGAAAATAACAATCGCTTTAAATTGTGCATCTGGTTACCCATACTCGGGGGCTGGTGAGCAAAGCGAGCAGGGGGGCAGAGCCCCCTAAGTTTTTAAAATTAAAATATTTCCAATGTTTTTACAACTTTTCAATATTACTGAATTTTTATAACTGTTACTGGACTCTACCCTCATTTATCTGAGATGAGAAATTGTCTGCTTTGGTTTCAGGGATGTACTGCTTGTGAGATTAGAAAAAGACTGTGAAAGGAATTGTCAGTACAAGGTTTATTTCTCAATGAATATATTGCTATTACTAGTGTTAATCCGGAAATAATTGCGTGACTCCCAATCTCTGTCTACCTGAAGTCCTAGGGCAAGGGAATCTAGCATTTCATCCTGTTTGCATGCACCGCATACATGCTATTTTATGTACATTGTGACCTTAATGCATCAAAAATTAAGAGAATCTGATATTGAGAATGGGGCGGTACGGTGGCGCAGTGGGTAGCGCTGCTGCCTCGCAGTTGGGAGACCTGGGGACCTGGGTTCGCTTCCTGGGTCCTCCCTGCGTGGAGTTTGCATGTTCTCCCCGTGTCTGTGTGGGTTTCCTCCGGGCGCTCCGGTTTCCTCCCACAGTCCAAAGACATGCAGGTTAGGTGGATTGGCGATTCTAAATTGGCCTTGGTGTGTGGGTGTGTTTGTGTGTGTCCTGCGGTGGGTTGGCACCCTGCCCGGGATTGGTTCCTGCCTTGTGCCCTGCGTTGGCTGGGATTGGCTCCAGCAGACCCCTGTGACCCTGTGTTTGGATTCAGCAGGTTGGAAAATGGATGGATGGATGATATTGAGAATCTGGTGCACATACAGGCACAGTGTGATTTACTGTCATCCCTGTTAACTGAACTCCCTTTCGAGCAAATTATGTGTTGCCCCCTTTAATAAAATATTCTGCCATGAGCTTGGGAATCAAGAACTTTAGAGACATTACTTGCTTTGGTATTATTCAATACTCTCTGTGAGAAATACAGTTTGCCCTAGGAAGAAAAAAATATTATTTGAAAATTAATGATTTTGTACACCACAATATATCTCAATATTAGTTATATAATATTATTTTAGGGGCGGCACAGTGGTGCAGTGGTAGCGCTGTTGCCTCGCAGTTAAGAGACCTGGGCTCGCTTCCTGGGTCCTCCCTGCGTGGAGTTTGCATGTTCTCCCCGTGTCTGCGTGGGTTTCCTCCCACAATTCAAAAACATGCAGGTTAGGTGCATTGGTGATCCTAAATTGCCCCTAGTGTGTGCTTGGTATGTGTGTGTGTGTGCCCTGTGGTGTGCTGGCACCCTGCCCGGGGATTTGTTCCTGCCTTGCGTCCTGTGCTGGCTGGGATTGGCTCCAGCAGACCCTCGTGACCCTGTGTTAGGATATAGTGGGTTGGACAATGACTGACTGTCTAATATTTTATCTTTGAAAACCATAGTTTTTTTTTTTTTTACAAAACAGTTCAATTTTAGACACTAAAACATTAAAGAGAGGAAAATCTTTTGTTATTATCATGGACAACAAGTGGAAAGCCACCTAATAAAGAAATATCAATCCTCTATCTGTGCTAAAAATAGATTGATTCAATTTAAAGTTGCACATTATGTATGTCTCTAACACTCACAATGAAGTTCTACTATCACTTGGTAATAGGTTTTGACTTTCTTTGTAAGTTACCTCTGTTGCACATCTTTCTTTTTTATGCTGGGGGAGATAACAGGCATTTGATACACTTTTATGCTGATTTTGCTGACTTTGGAGTTACCCTGGATGGAGCACCCGTCTTAAATAATCATCATTATTACATAATCATTAATTATTATTAGATTGCTAGTTTGATTTCTAATTTCACTTGGTTAGTAAACTCATGTACCATCTTAAATTTTGTAATAGCTTATGTTGGGGTTGTACTATCTGAATAATTAACTTCACCTTAACAACAGCCAACCTTCCAGTTTCCCAAATGATAAGAACCTGTTTTACATGCTGTTCTTGTTTTCAGTCCCCAGAGTGGTTTTTCCAGTCCTGCTAATTTGTTCAGACCTATTCCTAAATTACAAATGTAAATAAACTGCACATTTTTAGGTCAATGAAACAGAGTTCAGAACAAGCATGTAAGAAGATGTGAAAATCAATATAAAACATTTTTGAAATGGAGCACACATTTACATAGGTCAAGACATTTTTACTAAGAGTGAAAAACCAAAATACAACAGGAAAGTGCTATGCTAAGATAATTCAGTTATCAATGTGTCTGTGGTTTTTTTGTGATGATGACATGTTCTTGTGTGAAAATTCACAGAGAATGAGAGACATTGTACTTAATGTTCACAAGATACCTTTGAAGCCACATTTAAAGTCATAGTCAGGTGTGGTGTTGCTGCTGTTTAAGTAAATAAAACCATTCTTTTCCGTGACCTAGAAGGTAAACAAAGATGGAATCAAAATTCACAGTTGAGGTGAACAGGGAAGGCTGAACAGAAATCAGGATGGACTGAGAATGAAATAAACAGCCTGTGTTGTTGGTTTGGTAGCAATGCTCAGTTTTAAGTCACTTTTAGACAATCAGGTAGGAGTCTTGGGTTTAGTAGCCACTATAAGCAAGCATGGGAGACTTACCTACTGTATGTCCTTTATTTTTTCCAATATGATATGACATGGGGGTGTGCCACTAGTGGCTATCTCATAGCATAAGCTTTTCCATTTCTCTTATCTGGAAAACGTCATCACAAAGACAAAAGACCAGAGTATGTGCTGTAACTAAGATTATACCTTATCTGTGGGCATGAAACAAATGGAACTGTGCAAAGTACACAATAAGTGCAAATTTCACTTATACCAACAGAAATTTCAGACAAGAAGACAGAAAAAGTGGCAGCTGAGAAAAAAAGTAAATAAGAGGCCATCCTGGTAAGCTGGAATAAAATCCGTGCTATTGTACACTTCAGGCTTCTAATGAAGTTTTATTATCCATTAACATGTTACACAATACAATACAGTAATTCAATGATAGCGGAGTGACAATTTGAAGTTCTTCCTAGTATCACTGCCACATAGTTCCAGAGACCTGGATTCAATTCTCAACTTCTACTGGGTTGAACTTGTACATTCTCCCCATGTTTATCTGGGTTTTTTGTCAGCGCTTCTCATTCTTCCATATCTCACACATACTTTTCCATCTACAGTTAGGTCCACAAATATTTGGACAGAGACAACTTTTTTCAAATTTTGGTTCTGTATATTACCACAATGAATTTGAAATGAAACAACTCAGATGCAGCTGAAGTGCAGACTTTCAGTTTTAATTCAGTGTGAAAAACAAAACAATTGCATAAAAATGTGAGGCAACTAAAGCATTTTTTAACACAATCCCTTCCTTTCAGGGCCTCAGAAGTAATTGGACAAACTAAATAAATGGAAATAAAATGTTCATTTCCAATACTTGGTTGAAAACCCTTTGCTGGCAATGACAGCCTGAAGTCTTGAACTCATGGACATCACCAGATGCTGGGTTTCCTCCTTTTTAATGCTCTGCCAGGCCTTTACTGGAGTGGCTTTCAGTTGCTGTTTGTTTGTGGGCCTTTCTGTCTGAAGTTTAGTCTTCAACAAGTGAAATGCATGCTCAATTGGGTTAAGATCAGGTGACTGACTTGGCCATTCAAGAATTTTCCACTTCTTTACTTTAAGAAACTCCTGGGTTGCTTTGGCTGTATGTTTTGGGTCATTGTCCATCTGTATCATGAAATGCCGCCCAATCTATTTGACTGCATTTAGCTGGATTTGAGCAGACAGTATGTCTCTGAACACCTCAGAATTCATTCGGCTGCTTCTGTCCTGTGTCACATCATCAATAAACACTAGTGTCCCAGTGCCACTGGCAGCCATGCACGCCCAAGCCATCACACTGCCTCCACCGTGTTTTACAGATGATGTGGTATGCTTTGGATAATGAGCTGTTCCACGCCTTCTCCATACTTTTTTCTTGCCATCATTCTGGTAGAGGTTGATCTTGGTTTCATCTGTCCAAAGAATGTTTTTCCAGAACTGTGCTGGCTTTTTTAGATGTTCTTTAGCAAAGTCCAATCTAGCCTTTCTATTCTTGAGGTTTATGAGTGGCTTGTACCTTGCAGTGCACCCTTTGTATTTACTTTCATGCAGTCTTCTCTTTATGGTAGACTTGGATATCGATACGCCTACCCCATGGAGAGTGTTGTTCACTTGGTTGGCTGTTGTGAAGGGGTTTCTCTTCACCATGGAAATGATTCTGCAATCATCCACCACTGTTGTCTTCCGTGGACATCCAGGTCTTTTTGCGTTGCTGAGTTCACCAGTGCTTGCTTTCTTTCTCAGGATGTACCAAACTGTAGATTTTGCCACTCGTAATATTGTAGCAATTTCTCGGATGGGTTTTTTCTGTTTTCGCAGCTTAAGGATGGCTTCTTTCACCTGTATGGAGAGCTCCTTTGACCGCATGTTGTCTGTTCACAGCAAAATCTTCCACATGCAAGCACCACACCTCAAATCAACTCCAGGCCTTTTATCTGCTTAATTGATAATGACATAACGACGGACTTGCCCACACCTGCCCATGAAATAGCCCTTGAGTCAATTGTCCAATTACTTTTGAGCCCCTGAAATGAAGGGATTGTGTTATAAAAATGCTTTAGTTGCCTCACATTGTTATGCAATCGTTTTGTTCACCCCACTGAATTAAAGCTGAAAGTCTGCACTTCAACTGCATCTGAGTTGTTTCATTTAAAATTCATTGTGGTAATGTACAGAAACAAAATTAGAAAAAAGTTGTCTCTGTCGAAATATTTGTGGACCTAACTGTATATTGTTCTAATAGGAGTGAATGTGTGATTTGTTGGCGCTGGTGTAGACTATGCCTCCTGCAACCTTGGAAAGTGAAGAGTGTCACGTATCCACGTCTGACAGACACCTTCAGGGCACATCCAAAGAAACGGGATGAGAGGGAGAGCTACTGCTAACAGTATCGTCTTTTATCTCTTCCTCAGCAGTGAGAAGACATCTCTTGAGGTCAACTAACCCCACCCCTTCCACCACAGACAGCTATAGGGTGCTCATTTGTACCTAGACAAACCTATAGGATGGAACTCTGAGATCCCTACTTGTTATAAGAGCTGTTACTTTGAGATCTTGAGAGATAGATTTAAGTTCTATTTTTGCACCCAAGAGTGCCTGTTTTGCAATTTGTTTTCACAAATCAAAAGGGGCGATCTAGCTGGCACCCCAACACTTTATACGGGTTCCTGTACTCCTTCCACCCACACAGTGAGTTAGTTCAGAAAATGGGTGTGTGCCTTCCATTGCTGATGGTGATATTCAAGATGTCTTACAAGACCTTGATGCATTAAAACAGTTTAGAGGTATTGTTTACCACTGAAGCACAGGCAGTTTAAGTGACTTGGTAAAAGTCACACTATGAGTCAGAGACGGAAATTTAGCCAGCAGCCTTGAAGTGTAGAGTTCAGTGGTGGAGTGGTTAAGGCATTGAGCTGCTTGAAACTGAAAAATGAACACACTTGAGAATTTTGTCTTTTGAATTCTGTAAATATCAAAGAGAAAAAAAGTGTGTGAATATAGTTAGTGGGTATAAATTAATTTTGACCATGTAATGGATAAAGTAGTTTCAGACAATGAATGGATGGACAAAAACTGTGAATATGATTTTTTATTAGCTTGTCATATTTGTTAGTTTAAGCTAATTTCCTTATAATATTGCATGGGTATGAAATATATGATACATTGCATTTGTTAATTTATACAAAACAAACACATCCATCCCTATAACTTTCTTATTCAGTGTAAGTCTATCAGGAGCTAGTGTCTGTTTGGGATAATTAAGGCAGAAGTCACTCAATGGACAGGCCACCTGTCCATAACAGAGCACCCTTGTGCACATTTTAGCATTTATGGACTGCTCTCCTGATCTGTGATGCAGTCAGTAATGGTAACTACTGTGCCACAATAAACACACTCAGAACAGTACAAATCAATGGATAAGCTGAAGCAAGACAGCAGCTTATTAAAATAAACTTTAGTTGTGTGCTTCTGGTTTGGGGAGATATAATGATAAAAATAATGACATTATACTTTTTTAAATAAACATGTTTTCAGATTCTGTACTAAGCAGTAGCTGGACTGCCAGCATAATTTTTCAGGCTACAGTGAGCAGACATTACTCACAATATTGGGCCTTCATTCCCTGAATTAAGTAAAAACCTTTTTATTTTTGTATCTTGCACTATCCATTTTTTGATTTTTATATTTTTTTATTTTATATCTTGTAATTGCCATAATGAACTGCACTTTTCTTGCACAGAAGGTATTTAACTGATGTTAGACTGACAAAAGATTACAATTTTCTTGTCCCACTTTGACACATATTTGTTCAAATGCTGAAGCTCGTCAGCCTTATGCACAATAAGACAACTGAGAAGTTGTTATGCCCAATCAGAAATGGTGTAGCTGATGTGCTATTTTGGATTCATAAGTGTAGATTCTAATTGCTGTCTGTATGGCTGATGGTCTGCTTTACAATCCTCGGAATTTGGTCATTGTCACACTTTATAAGACTTAGGATTCTATAGTTACAGATCACAAGTAACTTGTACTCATAACATTAATAATACATCCAGACTGATGTCCAGTATGTTGTATTGTTCTCTTTTGTTGCATGTTGTTATCATGCATTAAACAATTTTGCTGTCAGTTTCATCCATGCTTTTTATAACCCTATTCAGTGTTTAATTGGTAAAATAAGTGGAGAAGTCAGTCAGTCATTTTCTAACCTGCTTAGTCCTGAACAGGGTCCTGGGGGGTGCTGGTGTCTATCCCAGCTAGCATAGAGCACAAGGCAGGAACAAACCCTGAACAGAGCACCAGTCCATTTCAGGGTGAAAACACCCACACTCCAACCACACATTAGGGCCATTTTAGGATCGCCAGTTCACCTAACCTGCATGTCTTTGGACTGTGTGAGGAAACTGGAGCACCCAAAGGAAATCTATGCCGACATGGAGAGAGCATGCAAACTCCACACAGTGAAGACCCAGGATGCAGTACTCCAGTACTTCTGCAGTACTGCAGTGTAACATATACATAAACACAGGACAAGTGAAGAATTATACTATATTATAAATCAATAATAGTAGATAATAAATCAATAAATAAATTAAAAAGTAGATCATAAATTGATATAGATAGCAATAAATAACAACTAATAATAAAAACAACAGTAGTAACAAATGTACTACATATAAATTGACTACTATGAACAGATCTGAAGGGAACGGGTAGCACAAAATTCAGAGTCTGGACAGCCAAGGGGTAGAAGCTGTTGCAGAACAGGTTTGGATATTATAGTACCTTCTGCCAGATGTAAGTAGATCAAACAGACCATGGAGCATGTGGGAGTAGTCCTCCACAATGCTGTAGGCTTTGCAGATGCAAAAGGTGTTTTTAATAGAAGGTAGAGAGGTCACAATGATCTTTTCTGTTGTGTTTACTATCTGTTGTACAACCTTGCAGTCAGAGACATTGCAGATCCCAAACCAGACAGTGATGCAACTGGTCAGAACACTCGCGATGGTGCCCCTGTAGAATATGGGGAGGATGAGGGAAGATAAGCTTGCCTTTCTCAGCCTTCATGGCAACTGATGTGATATTAATTGACCAAGTTTGGCCAGCTGCCAGGTTCACACCAAAAAATTTGGTGCACTTGGCCGATTCCATGGCTAAGCCCCCAATGTGCAGTGAGGGATGGACAGCATGGGCCTTTCTAAAGTCAGCAGTCATTTCTTTCATCTTGTAGACATTAAGAGACAGATTGCTGTACTTGCTCCAGTCTGACAAACATTGTACGTCCAGCCTGTAAGCTGACTCATCTTCAATGATGATGACACCCACCCCTGCTGTGTTGTCAGCAAAAGTAATGACATTGCTAGAGCTGTATGAAGCCATAAAGTCCTAAGTCAGCAGAGTGAAGTTCAGTACACAGTACACAGCTGTTTGGGGTTTGGGCACCAGTGCCCAGCATAATGATGTTGGAGGTGACATTTTCGATGCAGAGTATTTAGTGTCTTTCTGTCAGGAAATCCAGGATCCAGTTTTGTATTGTACCCTACTAGACTGAAAGTCCCTATGAGTCTCTGAGGTATGATGTTGTTGAATGCTGAACTGAAGTCTATTAACAGCTTTCTAGCATAAGTGTCTGTTTTGTCTAGATGGAACATGGACATATGAAAACTAGATGATGTGGCATCCATAGTGGAACAGTTTGAATGGCAGGCAAATTGGAGAGAGTCATGTGATGTTGGAAGTCCAGCTTTCAGGTGGCCCAAAACTAGCCTGTCAAAGCACTTCATGATGACCAATGTGAGAGCAATAGGGTAATAGACACTGAGGAAAAACACAGAGGACTTGTTCAGAATGGGTGTTAAGGTGGTGGTTTTGAAGCACCTCAGAATGACTGCCAGCCTCAGGGAAATATTGAATATGCCTATAAAGATCAATTTTAAGAACTTTTTGATCATTTGATGCATGGCATGTGTTGATGTCCTAAATGTGTGATAATGTGGTCACAGCATTTTATCAGGACTCCAGAAGGAAAATTCTGAACACGTTTTAAAGAAACACTGCAATATTCCTAGAAACAGGAGATTAAAACAATATATGGTACTACCACATCTAATCTAGACAGGTGATGCTTTCAAGATAAAGAGATGAACCGTTGACTATTGGAAATAAATTGATTGATTTGATTCCTAAGCTTTTCTATGAGGAAAATAGAACCATTTAATGAGGAATTTAAAAAAATCTATGATATTCCAAGAGAAGTATTTTAATTTTCTTTGTTTTTAAGCTACATGAGGTTTGCAAGAAATCTTTTCTATGGTGGATTTGTATTCAGAAAATATTTTGCATAGATCATATGAGAGGAACATGAGACTATGCTGATGAATGAGATAACCTGTTGCAAGCATGCCGATTTTACAAAAAAGAGGATTAAGTAAAAAGACCTTTGAGGAGCATTGGGGAATGGGGGTGGGAGGTTGGGGGGTGGGATTCACCATTAACAGAAACTGTGTATAACCAGTAGGACAAGATGACCCCCTAGTGATAAGAAGTTTATTTCAAACATCTTTTGATATTTACTGCTCGGCTGCTCATGAAAAGGCAGAACAGGCTTAGTCTAGCCATCTCTGAATCTAAAAGGCTTTATGTTCAGTTCGGCATCAGTAAGCTTCCACTTTCCTGCTGTCATGGCTCCAGGCCTATGCAAACATGCTTTAAGGGCACTGTGAGGCCATGAGGAAAGCAAGTCACCAGAGGAAGATCACTCAGTTTCTGCTGTAAAACTTTAGTGTCCCCAAAATCCCATCCAAGCTTGTTAATGGAAAGGTTCTGCATGGCTTACATTATGCATATATAACATATCATTTAGGGTCATGGTGACAGCAAACAATTTTCTTATCTAGAGTTGATACCTAACCCTGACTTAATTATTTTTTCATTCTCTGGTTTCTGCACTCATCAGAAGAGCTGTTCATAAACTGAAATCTGTTTATCTTCCCATGATAAAAGGCAAACATGACAATCTGTGCAATAAAATATCCAGACACAAATATCAAATTTATCATTCACTGGGAAATGTCAACAAGCAGCCAAGTACCAAGCGACAGAATGAAAGCTTACCTTCAGTATCAGAATATTGTTCATAAGAAACCTATCTGCAGCTCTACTCACACAAATCAGAAAGCTTCAGCTCCCGCCTGATTTCACTGAAACAGTCTGCTTGTTTTTTCTGAGCTGTATTTCACAAAAAGGTAGCGGAAACTAGGAGACTGCTGTTGTCATTTCTGCAACTTGACTAACAAGTCCTGTTTATCAGAAAACTCAGATTCCTCTTCCTGAGGTACTTATTGCTAAAAACGTCCTTTCTGGGTAAACTTCTTTCCACAAAATGTGATCAGTTTTGTAAATCTATCACTAATAACTGGATGCCTTGCTCTGAAACTTGTAAAATGTCATTAAAAAGTATAAAATATTGATGACACACTTAAGAAATGCAGTGGTAATTTTAAATTTAATGACATACTTATTATTACTTTAAACTCTCAGCTGATATTTCTGTTCTAAGCAAAATTCTATTCAAATGTTTTGATGTCATGATGAACTTGCCTCGCATTGCTAATGACAAATGTGTTTTAAGATTTTTCCAGTAAGGAAGACAGAAGTTTCAAGAAAACAAGAGTAGAAATGTGTCAGTAATAAGAATTTCAGTGTACTCTATACACAAGGCAACAGTCCATCTTAATAAAAGGATATGTGTCTGTGTGTCTGTCTGTGTGACTGTCTGATTGCGTTGTCTCTGTCTTTTAAAAAGATGGTGCATTACAAACATTTTTAGTAATAGAATGCATTGCATTTGTCATTCCAAAAGATGTTGTGTCACAAACATTAACACTTCTTTTATGAATCCCATTCCACATGGCGTACAACAGAGACATATTGATTACATGGTGCACTGCAAACATTAACACTGAGGTCTATGTTGATTACTCAGATTTCAATCCATCTTAGGCGAGTAGCACAGCTAGTGACCTTATAAATGTACAACACAACATTATCAAAGCCACATAACCAAGGTTTCAAGCATTCTATGGCAGCAGCGATGAGCATAGGTTAGGCAAGAGAGGACAATAGCCCATCATACAGCTTACTCACATAAACACCCACACAGGGCTAGTTTTGTTTCAACAACTCACTTAACCAGCACATCTTTGGGAACGTGAGAGGAAAACCCACACAGACAGAACACGATTCAGGAATCAAACTGCTGGATCTGTAAAACAATATCACTAATATGGCAGACTGATTCTGACAGCAGAGTCAGATAATAAAACCACAAAATTACATTAGAAGGTCACTGCAAAATATAAATCCTTTAATGAAGAGAAATATTTAAATTTTAGTGCCATGACATGGCAAATTAGTATTTATAGATATCATTAATTTCTGAGTGAAGTAAATGAAGGCTTTAAAGTAAATCTATCAAGATATTTGAAATGTTATTTTGAATTTTAAGATATCTTGAAACCACTTTCTCTTTAGTCTAAAACTTTGACAATTGAGTAATTCTGAGAGACATACTGAAAGTGATAACAATAGACTAAAAATGTTTTTTTCTTTTTATAAAACATTTCAAATTAATTACGGATCTTATAAAAAGGATATATAGTGGTCTGAATGCAACTTAACATGTATGTCAGGCAAAATGTTAATTTGGTTTGTGGAATAAGCAGGCATAGGACATGAATGGATAGACGTTGTATTCTAATACTCTCTATAAGCCTTCTTGTGTTTTCCAGCACAGCTATGATTGTGACACATGCTCAAGTATTCCTTGTAACTTAGCACAGCATGATGGTGACAAGTGGTACTGCAAGCTTACTGGCCGAAACCTGAAACCATTCATTCTGTTTAGAAACTTGTGCATGAATTCCTGGTGAGGTATTCCATATTTTTACAAAGCTAGAGTTCAAATTGAGTCTCTAAATACTGCCCACTTGGTGGTGTTGCTTTCTAAGAGCTATTATGAAGTTAAATCAGATTCCTTTCAGTACCTTATCTTCTTGCTAGGTAATTATGACCCCTGTCAAGTTGTGATCATGGCAAGTACAGTTTGTCATATGAATGTGTTGCCTAATCACTACAAGCTCATGACACTACATTGCTCAATGTCTGCTCCCTGTTTTAAATGCTTTTTCATTAGGGTATTTTGTAGAATACTCAAAACAGAGACCCCAAAAAAATCCCAAAATATTTAAAGTTAAGATTTTCTTATCATTAAAAAATACTCAGTACAAAGCTTATGAAAGCTCAACTAAGTGACACTAGCATTAAACTATTGCTCCCCTTTAGAGAACTACTACTAATTCTTAATTTGAAGGTCCCTGTCATTAAGGCAGAACAAGCTTCAAAACAGCAACACTTTGTAATCCTCTGAAAAAAATGTTATGAAGAAGACAACTGACAATGGCACACAAACAAAGTCTTGCCTAAGAGCAAATTCTGGTTAAAATGCAATGTTAAAGGCCTAAAAATAAAAAAGATAACTTAGACACATTTTGGGAACTCAGTTTAAACTTTAGAAATTGCAAAATTAACTTGCTGACCCAACACATTCAAATTTCTGACAGCTGGCCTATACGAAGTATATAAAATATCTAGGATAAGTTCCTCATATGTAGGCTACAGTTTAAGTAACCTTTACATCTCAAAATGTTTCATAACCTATCAAATGTCATTAAAAAGTAATCATACCACAAAATGTACTCTTTATAAGTACCGTATAATTGCATTTTATTTATTCATTCATTCATGATCCAACCCGCTATATCCTAACTACAGGGTCACGGGGGTCTGCTGGAGCCAATCCCAGCCAACACAGGGCGCAAGGGCAGGAAACAACCTGTATCTGAAGCAATCTATAGCAAAAACAGAAATATTTCTAAATGTCTTATAAATGTAAAAATCATGCTGCTGTGCTTTTCTGAATGTAGAATAAAAGAAAAATAGTATCTGCCAATTAAATGAGCTCAGATTTATCAAGTGTTGTCACTGATTAGGAATCTGGTTGGAACAAAAACCTGCAGCCACAGGGGGGCCATAGGACCAAGTTTGGGAAACATTGGTCAATACCAAGAGATCTTAGCACAAAAATCAGCATAGAAGAAAAAAAAAACAAACCAGAGCTCAAAAACATAAATGAATAAAAGCAAAGAAGGGATTTATTAAATTATTACTAAGCCCCTGCTTGCCATGCTTTGTTGGTAGCATGTTCATTTTTATTAAGTAAACAGAAAAAGATATAGGCAAAGCACAGGATAGGGATGAATACCAGGGGCCTCATGATATAATGCCATGTGTGGAATTCACACTACAATATGACATAAGCACAAAAGTGGAAATGTGCGTACGCACAAAAAAATCCAGATGCATAAATCTGTGCGAACGTCAGCTTCCACGTTCTTCTGCTCCATAAATCCCAGTCAGCATGAAAAGTAATGCACGTGCACGCGCCTGCTGCCCCGCCCCAACTCCTCCCAGAATTACGCCTCTTTGAATATGCAAATCAATATAAACAGCCCTTAAGCTCAGCCTTCTGTGAAAAGGCAATGGCAAAAGCAAGAGGGAAAATAGAAGAATTTCAGCGAATACCAAGTGGAGGCAAGGTAAAACATACTATTTGCTGGTTTAAACAGTGGTATAAACAACAAAAGGAAGTTGATCGAGTGACATAGTGTGTCGGAGAAACTCAAAAGCTCAGGTTCACAAAGTCGCACAGTGCCCGAAATAAAAAAGTTGTCACATATCAAAGTTGCCATGAAAAAGCGAGTCATAGCCCACCGTCTGAGTGTCATATGAAAGCTTATTAGGGGACAGAGAACCTCCAATTCCTGTCCTTACTTTTCTTTCTCCAAATACCCAATCACCACACAATCAGCTCTGTAATAGACGTTTAGCCATCTGTAAGCTTAGAAAGCCGATTCTTCAAAACTTTTAAGGAACATTAAAATATCTTTGTAGTACGTGTTTAATTATTCTATCCATCTATCCTTTCAGTGTTGCATCAGCACCAGCAAGAATACAGCGCAAGGCAGGAACAATCCGTGAACAGAGTGCCAGCAGCTCGCTAGCGCTGCAGCACCGTGTAAAGTTTTATCTGTATAATATAATAAACATATTTACTTTATAAAGTGGCTCAGGTTGTGCAATATTATAACTGAATCGCAAGTTTACAGTGAGGTAATTGTACTTATAAGTACAAACAGTTCTACAAGGAACACTTGATGGACTGATTGAGTGCGTTTAGAGTTCTTGGGATGAAACTGTTTCTGAACTGTGAGGTCAGTACAGGAAAGGCTCTGAAGTGTTTTTCATATGAGAGCAGTTCAATAGACAGCATGGCTGAGGCAGCGTGTGCTTGATGCTGTATACTGATAATTCTTTTTAATTCTCTCTAATTCTCAGCAGCTGTAAATCTGTGATTCCCCACTCAGATACAGTGATATAAATACTCCGAGTGGTGCAGTGAGAGTAATATGGAAAAAGATGATCCGATGTGGCAACACCTAACAGGAGCAGCTGAAAGAAGAAGAAGAAGAAGAAGGTGCAGTGAGAGTAACAACGATAAAGCAGTTGGAATAGTTTGACCATTCTGTGGACCATTATATTGTTACAGGTTAATTACAATTAGATGTATTAAACTAATAAACAATATGTGGTTAATTTCAGTGTATTTATAAAGCCCGTCATGGATTTGAATCTAAAAAAGAATGGGTAACCACACAGGAACAGTAGCACTGCTTTGATGCTGGGTGCCGCCAGTCTGCAAAACCGAAAGGAAAACTTGCGTACGACAGGGTATGAGCTACAGTGAAAATGTGCGTGGCTTTACACCAAGTTTAGGTTTTATCCATCGCGATTTGAACATGGAAATGTTCTTACGCAACATTTTTTTGAGTACTAACTGTTTATACATGAGGCCCCAGGAGATCAAAAGCACAGCAACAAAAAACAAAACGAGTGACAAGTATCAGAATCAAAAAGGTTCAAAAGCAAAAGGTAAAAACTGAAAGAGAGAATAAGGTCACCAAAAAGGTTTTTAAAATAAAGTTATTTTTAGAAAATCTTTTTAGGTATTATGGCCTTTTATAACACTGAAGTGGTTCTAACAATGGGAGTATAAAATGGTGCCACCCAATAATAAACAAATATGGCAGTGAAAACAGCTCAGATAAATTATGAAACCAAAACATTTTTACATAATGAAAATAATGATATCAAAAATGGATTCTTTGGTCCAGATATCGCTGAAACAAATGTTATTATGTTGAAAAAGAACTTTGAAAGAGGCAAAAAAGTGTAAAAAGACCAAAATTCCAAACACTGCTTAAATGCGAATAAAATTCACTGCACTGTATGTTTTGAATTGATACAACTGGAAGAGTTAAATATTTCTTAGAGGAGAAGAAAAAAAGTAGTCTACAAAACCAAGCAGGGGTCGAATGATTTTTTCGACAAACCATAAGACTTGCCAGAAATCAAAATCAAACAATAAAACATAATCAAAATTAATCAAAACCAGAAAAGAACACTTATTTAGATTTTCAGAAGATATTTAGATATTTTCAAAGTGAGTGGCTATCTTGTATATAGTCACACTGTTTGTGCTTAACAGCCATGCAGCATTAGAGTGACCAGACACACAAAATGGCAGGACCCAAACAGCAAACAAACAAAATGAGGATGCTTATGAAAAAAAAAGTTTACACAAAATGGAATCACCAAATAATTTTACAGTGTTTTCAAAAACAAAAGTAAAATTTAGAAGCATTTCAAAATAAATCAAAATATTTAAACATGATTCTGAAACACTGAAAATGGGGGTTATGTGAGAACCAAGTAATTGTCCAACAATAATCAATAGGAAGTAGAGATGGTAAAGCCCAATCCAAATGAAAGATTGAGTTTTATTGTTACATTGTTACACATACAGCTTACCTAAAGCAGATTTTCACTTTGATTATCTCTTTAGTCCTCTCTATCTCCACTTTGAGAATTATGTCACTCTTGAACTTCATTGCCACAAATTAAAGCAAAATCAAACACATTAATGTTTTTCTCCAGATTAAAACTCGTCACAGACTTCAACTGATTGATTGGTGTTATAGAGAATTTCTTACACCCATATTCTGCAGCACTAATTCCTGCATTCCCACATGACTATGTGTGGTATGGTCAATTTATTATATCAATTCAAACTCAGTCTTTCTCCAAACAGATGTACACCTACTCTTCAGCATTCAGTTCATTCAATGAGCTATTCATAAGAATGGAGGAACTGACAATGTTGAAAGAGTCAAGAGTGACTGATAACATTATTTAAAAATAGAGGAGTGGGAGACATATTCAAAATAGAACAAGCACTGTGGCTTGTGAATAAAAATGCAAAAAGACAATGCACAAGGACAGACATAGTGAAAAAGTGTCAAGGTCAAATCCATATGAGCTGAAGACAAACCAAATGTGATAGCATCAGTGAAGAAGATTTGGTTAAATACATGTCAAGTAAATGCCAGGACAATTAACTTGGCATACAACTGATACTGAGAAATGAGTCAGAGACCAAAATGTCAATGGCAGGATGCACCAAACAGTGTTGTGCTGGGCATGTCCAACAGTGTGGCATAACATTTACTATCTTCATGTGCAAGATTTAGAGAGTGCTAGAAATAGACAGCAAATATACCTTGATCAGGCCAGACCAAGTTGCAGAACAGCACATTGCCAACAGACAACAAAACAGCTTGGGATTCTGGTTCTGTACCCCCAGGTACAGAAGTGATCCAGTACCACCCCTTGCAAATGACCATCTATCTGCCACAGCCAGGTGTTACGTGGGTGTCCCCTTGGCCTGGTCCAGCCGCTTGGGTCCTTAACAATGAGGATCCTATGAGCCAGATGAACCTCACGTGGCCGTAGTGTCATAACTGACCCACCCTCACAATGCAGGTAATGTGCCTCATTTGGGACTCCGTAAACAACTGCTCGTACGACACAAAGTCAAGCCAGTGGTACCCAAGGATTCTCTGAAGAGATACAGTACCAAAGGAGTCCAGTCTTTGTCTCAGGTGACTGGATAGCATCCATGTCTCACAACCATACAGCAAAACAGGAAGCACCAGGACTCTAAAGACTTCAACTTTCATCCTTTTGCAAAGATATCGGGAGCACCACACACCCCTTTCCAGTGACCTCATGACCCCTTAGGTCAATAAGGCCTGGATCTTAGTTTTTATCTAGGACACCTGAAAACCCAGGCACTCAGACTCCTCACTCACTCTCAAGAGCCCCAATCAGAGCTGAAGATCACAGCATCATCAGCAAAGTTAAGATCAGTGAATCTTTCTTCACCAACAGATGCCGTTGGACCTCTGGACCCCACAACCCTGCCCAACACCCAGTCCATGCAAGCATTGAACAGAATAGGAGCAAGAACACTCCCCTGATGAACCCCAGAATCAATTGGCAAAAACTCAGAGGTTCTGCCTCAACTCTGCACAGCACTCACAGTACCAGTGCACAGGCCGACTATGATATCCAGCAGATTCCATAAAATCTCAGGATGTCCCACAGTGTGCAGCTTGATTAACTGAGTTGAATGCTTTATGAAAAATCAACAAAGGCTGCATACTTTGATAGTTAGAAAAAAAAAACATGTTCAACACAAAACAGAATGCTTTTCTCACTATTTACACTGGACATTTATTTCGTCAGTCTATATGCATAAACAAACCCAGCCACAGGAGATGCACAAACCAGTGTGTTTCTTCATGCTGGTCCCCAGCCCGGATAAATGAGAAGGGTTACGTCAGGAAGGGCATCTGGTGTAAAATTTTGCCAAATCAATATATGGACAACAATACAAATTTCCATACCAGATCGGTCGAGCCCCGGATTAACAACGACCGCCACCAGTACTGTTAGCCAACAAGGTGCTAGCAGAAATTGGGCTACTGTTGGCCGAAGAAGGAGAAGAAGAGGGGGGAGACGTGTCCGGAGGCAGGAGGAGAGGAGGAAAGTAATGAGAGTGGAACTGAGGGTAGGAACTTTGAATGTTGGCAGTATGACTGGTAAGGGGAGAGAGTTAGCTGATATGATGGAGAGAAGGAAGGTTGATATATTGTGCGTGCAAGAGACTAAATGGAAGGGGAGTAAGGCCAGGTGGATTGGAGGTGGATTCAAATTGTTCTATCATGGTGTGGATGGGAGGAGAAATGGGGTAGGAGTTATTCTGAAGGAACAGTATGTCAAGAGTGTTTTGGAGGTGAAAAGAGTGTCAGGCAGAGTAATGATTATGAAGCTGGAAATTGATTAATGTTGTTAGTGCATATGCACCACAAGTTGGGTGTGCAATGGGTGAGAAAGAAGATTTTTGGAGTGAGTTGGATGAAGTGATGAACAGTGTACCCAAGTGACAGAATGTGTTGATTGGAGCGGATTTCAATGGGCATGTTGGTGAAGGGAACAGTGGAGATGAGGAAGTGATGGGTAGGTATGGTGTCAAGGAGAGGAATGAAGAAGGTCAGAGGATAGTGGATTTTGGCAAAGGATGGACATGGCTGTGGTGAATACGTATTTTAAGAAGAGGGAAGAACATAGGGTTACGTACAAGAGTGGAGGAAGATGCACACAGGTAGATTACATCCTATGCAGAAGAGTTGATCTGAAGGAGATTGAAGACTGCAAAGTGGTGGCAGGCGAAAGTGTAGTTAAGCAGCATAGGATGGTGGTCTGTAGGATGACGTTGGAGATAAAGAAGAGGAAGAGAGTGAGGGCAGAGCCAAGGATCAAATGGTGGATGATGAAAAAGGAAGACTGCAACGTTGAGTTTAGGGAGGAGGTGAGACAGGCACTGGGTGGCATTGAAGAGTTACCAGACAGCTGGGAAAGTACATCAGATGTAGTAAGGGTGACAGCAAGAAGAGTGCTTGGCGTGACATCTAGAAAGAGGAAGGAGGAAAAAGAAACCTGGTGGTGGAATGAGGAAATACAAGAGAGTATACAGAGGAAGAGGATGGCAAAGAAGACGTGGGATAGTCAGAGAGATGCAGAAAGTAGACAAGAGTACAAGGAGATAAGGTGCAAGGTGAAGAGAGAGGTGGCGAAGGCTGAGGAAAAGGCATATGATGAGTTGTATGAGAGGTTGGACACTAAGGAGGGAGAAAAGGACCTGTACTGATTGTCTAGACAGAGGGACTGAGCTGGGAAAGATGTGCAGCAGGTTAGGGTGATAAAGGATGAAGATGGAAACGTACTCACAAGTGAGGAGAGTGTGTTGAGCAGATGGAAAGAGTATTTTGAGAGGCTGATGAATGAAGAGAATGAGAGAGAGAAGAGGTTGGATGATGTAGAGATAGTGAATCAGGAAGTGCAACGGATTAGCAAGGAGGAAGTAAGGACAGCTATAAAGAGGATGAAGAATGGAAAGGCCGTTGGTCCATATAACATACCTGTGGAAGTATGGAGGTGTTTAGGAGAGATGGCAGTGGAGTTTTTAACTAGATTGTTTAATGGAATCTTGGAAAGTGAGAGGATGCCTGAGGAGTGGAGAAGAAGTGTACTGGTGCTGATATTTAAGAATAAGGGGTATGTGCAGGACTGCAGTAACTATAGGGGAATAAAATTGATGAGCCACAGCATGAAGTTACTGGAAAGAGTAATGGAAGCTAGGTTAAGAAGTGAGGTGATGATTAGAGAGCAGCAGTATGGTTTCATGCCAAGAAATAGCACCACAGATGCAGTATTTGCTCTGAGGATGTTGATAGAGAAGTTTAGAGAAGGCCAGAAGAAGTTTCATTGCGTCTTTGTGGACCTGGAGAAAGCATATGACAGGGTGCCTCGAGAGGAGCTGTGGTATTGTATGAGGAAGTCAGGATTGGCAGAGAAGTACGTAAGAGTTGTACAGGATATGTACGAGGGAAGTGTGACAGTGGTGAGGTCTGTAGTAGGAGCGACAGATGCATTCAATGTGGAGGTGGGATTACATCAGGGATCAGCCCTGAGCCCTTTCTTATTTGCAACAGTGATGGAGAGGTTGACAGACGAGATTAGACAAGAGTCCCCATGGACTATGATGTTTGCTGATGACATTGTGATCTGTAGCGATAGTAGGGAGCAGGTTTAGGAGACCCTGGAGAGGTGGAGATATGCTCTAGAGAGGAGAGGAATGAAGGTCAGTAGCAACAAGACAGAATACATGTGTGTAAATGAGAGGGAGGTCAGTGGAATGGTGAGGATGCAGGGAGTAGAGTTGGCGAAGTTGGAGGAGTTTAAATACTGGGGATCAACAGTACAGAGTAATGGGGATTGTAGAAGAGAGATGAAAAAGAGAGTGCAGGCAGGGTGGAATGGGTGGAGAAGAGTGTCAGGAGTAATTTGTGACAGACGAGTATCAGCAAGAGTGAAAGGGAAGGTCTACAGGACGGTAGTGACACAAGCTATGTTATATGGGTTGGAGACGGTGTCACTGACCAGAAAGCAGGAGACAGAGCTGGAGGTAGCAGAGTTAAAGATGCTAAGATTTGCACTGGGTGTGACGAGGATGGATAGGATTAGAAATGAGTACATTAGAGGGTCAGCTCAAGTTGGACAGTTGAGAGACAAAGTCAGAGAGGTGAGATTGCGTTGGTTTGGACATGTGCAGAGGAGAGATGCTGGGTATATTGGGAGAAGGATGCTAAGGATAGATCTGCCAGGGAAGAGGAAAAGAGAAAGGCCTAAGCGAAGGTTTATGGATGTAGTGAGAGAGGACATGCAGGTGATGGGTGTAACAGAACAAGATGCAGAGGACAGAAAGATATGGAAGAAGATGATCTGCTGTGGCAACCCCTAACAGGATCAGCCAAAAGAAGAAGAAGAGGTCTGTATGCATAAACATAACTATCATGCTTGTAGTGAACTGCATCCCATCCAAATGGATATTTCTATATGCTCAATACAACCACAAAGTATTAATGCCATATAGCACTTGTCATGTGTGCTCACTGGAGGATCTCCTTACAGGCTGTGTCAAGATATGTCCAGGACAACAAGATATTTTATCGTTAATATTGTCATCTCCTTCTCTTTCCGCAGTGCCAAGAAACTGCTCAGTGAGAGAAACTGACTCTGCCCCTTCTGGTACCTGGCGGATGTAGCTCCTGGGAAACTGACTGAGCATCAGTGGTTAACCAGCCAATATATTTAGGTTTATTTTTGCCCAGATTTTTCGAAGGCTAATATGCCCAAGGGTGTTTATTTTTGTTGGACTGTAAAAACTAAACAGGATGACCCGGTTGGCACCCCAAATTTTCCTTTTTGTGGAGCTGTTGTTACTGTATAGTCTCTCCTTCCAGGTCTTAAAAACATCATCAGCATCATACAACTTCAATTTGCACTCCTCTTAAATAGTCAGCTTTACCCATCATGAACACAGCGGCAGCATTGCTCAGTTTTAACATATGTTCAGACAAGGAGAAAAGAAGGTAGGACATTTTAAGTTTTATGGAGAAGCAAGGGAAACAACTGTGAAACTGAGCATTGTCATTAGAGGGAAATGAGTAAGAATTATCACAAGAAGTGATGAGCAAGGTTCAGATTACTGTGTATATATGATTAAATTAACATTAGTTTGGCTTTAAAGAAGTTAATCTTTAAGCATTAAAAATGACACAGATGTCTGTTTTTTTGGAAAACATCAATTCTAATTCAGTCTTAATTTTTTATGCTGCAAAATAACATCTCTGTACATAAACTGAGCTAAAATCAAAACCAAATTTCAACTGCTGAAGAATTTATGAAGGTCTGGTACACTTACAGGTAAGAACTTTTTTTTTTTCATTTTTGTCTAAAGAACCAATTAATGATATCAGAACACAGTGGACAGCGACAACAGGATACCAAAACTCATCAATCTCCCCAACCCCGTCAGAAATGATTGCTAAAAGTGACCATAATCACCTAAACACAACAGCCTGAACAAGGAGAAAACCGTATGCACCCATCATTTTTCCTTGCTACCTGATCATTGTTCAAGGTCCTTAACAATTCTGCCTAACTCAAAAGTGATTGAAGATTTTCCTTCAATGAATATAGATGATGTCTATCTTGCACACAAGAAAAACATGAGATGAGAAATACAGAAGTATTGACTTCAACAAAAGTAAAACATTAAAGAAGAGATATCAAGACAAAGCTGGTAACTGAGCAAGTTTGATGGTGTTATAGCACCGCTAAGCTGGTGCAAAAAAGAGAAAAGGCCCCAGAAGTGAACAGGAGTATACAGAACTCAGCATAAATGAGCATACCCCCAAAAGATTTTTTCAGAAAATCATCTTTCTCCCTTTAGAATTAGTACTTTCTATGGGATCCTATACCATAAAACAGTCCAGCAAGTCTGGTTTATTGGTTGCAAATGAGATTTGTCAGTACAAAAAACAAAATTATTTTAACAAAATGATTTAACACCATGCTACAAAAATGAGTACACCCAACGAAGGTCTTAGGAATAGCAGCACTTGATAAAATACTAATTAACAGGAATTCAACAACAGGTGAGTCTAATCAATCATCACACAGGTGACCACTGGATAACTGACAATTTAAGGTGGTATTTGACAAGTAAAATCCCCTCCCTTTCAATGCTGACAATAATGGCAACACATAGAAATGTCACAAGATTTGAGAAGTGAAGTCATTCCTTTACACAAAAAAGGTCTAGGCTACAGGAAAATTAGTACAGCGTTGCTAATCATTCAGAATACAGTAGCAAAAGTGATTCAGAAATTCAAATAGGATGGACTTGTAACAAGCTCTCTGAGATATCCAGGCCATCCACAGAAGCTAACACCTCAACATGAGTGTTTTGTGATAAGAAGAGTTGAAGAAAATTTCCTTGCTAAAGTTAGCTATAGCAGTAGAAAACCAAACTGGGGTGACTATTTTCTGTGGCACAATATGACATACGCTGCTGATGAGCTGCATGCAAGGGTGTCATCCATGAAGGAAGCCACTACTAAAGCCTATATAAAAAAACATTTAGCATTTGCCAAGGCCTGTGTTGACAAATGTGAAGACTATTGGGGCTCTATGATTTAGAGCAGTGGTTCCCAAACTTGGTCCTGGGGACCCACTGTGGCTGCAGGTTTTTGTTCTAACCAACTGCCGTCATTATTTATAATAAGTGATTATTTCCCAGTTTTTGTGTTTTGGAGTCAATGTAGAAATTACAAACTACATTAGGTAGATTTGTATTAAAATGTAATAAGCAGTTATATGGCGAATATTCAGTTTTTTTAAGTTGTAAACAATATTTTCAACCAAATTTTCATTCTGCTTTTCCAAGCATTGTGGTTATTTAATTGATTCTTTACTAATTAGTGGGTCTGACACTGAAGTCGTTGCTACATTCATCATCCCGGGTGTCTGCTATGTTGGTTGTTAATTGTCACTATTAGGGTTAAATGAAAGGAGCAAATTACACAGGAAAAGGGGAAAATAATAGGAAAACAACAAAAGAGAGTTAAGTATTTATAGCTTTAGAAAAAAGCAGAAATATTTCTAAATGTCTTATAAATGTAAAAACCATGTTGTGTTTTTGTGAATGCAGAATAAGAGAAGAGTAAAAAAGACCAGCTAATTAAACAAGATCAGTTGTTATCGATTATTATCACCGATTGTGAATCTGGTTGGAACAAAAACCTGCAGCCACAGTGGGTCCCCAGGGCCAAGTTTGGGAACCACTGCTTTAGAGTGATGACATAAAGGTAAATAATTTTGGAATTGGTGGAATCCAAATTGTATGGCATTGCAAAGAGTACAAAGAAAAATACATTGTACCTACAGTAAAGCATGGTGGTGGCAGTGTTCTTCATTGGGGCTGTATGTGTGCTGCAGGTGTCGGGGAACTGCACTTCACTGATGGCATCAGATGTACTGCAAAAAGAGAAGATGCCACCATCTCTCCACATCCTGGGTTACCAGGCACTCTTTCAACATGATAATGACCCAAAACATACATCCAAGGCCATTGCTGCATTTCTGAGGAAGAACAGGGTGAAAGTGATTCAGTCACCAAGCATGACACCTGATCCTCAACCCAACAGAACACCTGTGGGGAATTCTCAAAAGACAGGTTGAGCATCATTCTCCATCCAGCATCCAGGCTCTGAAAGAGCACATTCTCCAAGAATGAGGAAAGACAGACCTGGGAGTATGTTGCCAACTTGTTCACTCCATGTCAAGAAGAGTTGGTGCTGTTCTTAAAAATCATGGAGGCCATAGAAAATATTATATTTGGTGGAAATTCTTGTAGGGCGTATTCATGTTTGCAACACCTCATTTGAATAAAATGCATTATTTTTCTTATCCTAAAGATGTTGGTAATCAAGTTTTTATGTTGTAAATTAAACATTTAAAAATTCTGCTAATTACTCTGGTGTTGACTGAGAAATAAATAAAAATCTTCATTTTCAATGGTGGTCTACTCGACTAATTCTGAATTTCTTACCTGCAGCAGAGACACAAAGGGAAACTTTGATCAAGTTAACAAAGTTCAAGGGAGAAAGCAAATCATAGTCAAGGAGCACACAGTAGTCTTTAGCTGGAACTTTCAGTGACAGTAAATGCAAGATTTTCTTTAGATTACCCATGAAGCTGGACAGTGTTACATTCAAAAAGGTGAGTATTTATAGAAACACAGAGATTCCGGAGCTACAACCCTAGCAACGCCGGGGGCTGTGTGTAGCAACAGAGCCACAAAATAGCAGCATCCATTCAAAACAAAGATGGTGGCAGAGTAAATTAAAACAACGTAATATATTTTATAATTTTAAACACAATTTAGCTATTAAATTCTCCATGATTGAAAAATTCTATAGGAAGTCCAATTCCTTGCTTAAAAAATGTATAATTTTCAGAAAACATTAAACTACTTTGAGATTCATGACAGAGTTGTGTTGGGACCACTGTAACATGAGTAGTATTAAGGCAGGGTGCTTCTGTCAAAATGTCAATCAAAAATGATTGATGCCTTGATAGCCCCGCCCCTATCCTCTGATTGGTGAATTTAAATGATGTGTCCCACCCCTTGCCCTGTGATTAGAGGATTTAAATGATGCTCCCGCCCCCTGTCCTGTGATTGGTGAATTCAAACCTGTCCCCTCCCTAACCCCAGCCAGACTCCACCTTAATCCCACCCCATCCACCAGATTGGTTAGGGTTTGTGTTAAGAGCAGTTTGAAGGGCGTTGTTCCTGCCTTCCCAGACCCCACCTTAATCCCACCCCACCCACCTGATTGCTTCAGGGTTTGTGTCAAGAACAGTTTGATGGGTGTTGATCCCGCCTAGATCCCACCTTAATCCCACCCCACCCAGCCAACAAACAGGTCTTGACAGTCTCGGGGGGCAATGCAGAGGCAGCATCCATCAAACTGCTCTTGACACAAACCCTGACCAATCTGGTGGATGGGGTGGGATTAAGGTGGAGTCTGGGCGGGGTTAGGGAGGAGACAGGTTTGAATTCACCAATCACAGGACAGGGGGCGGGGCATCATTTAAACCCACAAATCACAGGATGGAGGCAGGAGCATCATTTAAATCCTTCAATCACAGGGCAGGGGGCGTGGCACATAATTGAAATCCACCAATCAGAGGAAAGGGGGATGGGGCAATCAAGTCATCAATCATTTTAGATTGACATTTTGACAGAAGCACCCTGCCTTAATACTAACATGAAAAGAGTTTCCTGTGGAGCTGCTGGTCCTCTTTACTGCAATAAAATTCCCTTCTGCTTTACCTTCCCTTCTTTTCCCATTCTGGTCTCTTTCCCTTCCACCAGATGAGGCCATGACTCTTACACCATTTCCAACAACGTCTTTTCCCATTTTTGCTTTTTCATTTGCTTTTCTGTTTCTTCATGGTGGCTGACATTTACTTACTGTAGCACATTGTGTTGCTAGGCATGTGAGTCTCACCGTGGGTGACATGTGACATCATGGTGGTCACATATTTAAGCTCAATCCATGTGTCAGCTGACATCTAAACTTTGCATGAATAAAGAAAATACTCAGTAGATAAATCAATTCTTAAAGGTCTCTAGAAATTAAAGTTAAAAAAATAACAATTATAGCCTTCTTTTACGGCCTTCTTTCTTAACCAATAACTTTGTTTTGACCTGAGTTTAGGTCCTGATGTGTTCTAAAGTGTTCAATGTCTGTTTCGTCTGACTTATGACATAATTTGCTGTTTATATTTCTGTTGCTTGGAATTCTGCATTATATTGACCTGTGTCTAAAAATTAAAATTTTGAAGACAGATCATGGAATCCTGACTGGAAAAAACTTTTCTGAGATAAACTGTAAAACCTCAGTCCCAGGTGTCCCCACAGTTCTCAACTAACATTTACTTCAGGTTAGAGTGCTGATTAGCAAAATGAGCAGGAGGCCATACAGAAGACAGCACACCTAATCACTCATCCAATTCAAGACTTTTTTTTAAATTTGCCATTAACAGAATGAATAAATAACACATACTCAAAACCCACCTAATTCTTCTCAGGGTGGCAGGGGGTCACAGCCTGTTGTAGCATCATTGGGCACAAGGCATTAAACGGGATACACATGCACACACAGAGCTATCTTAAGAGTTTTCTGCTTTTGGAGAAGTGGAAGGAAATCTGAAGTAGGGTGAGGACCCATACAGACAAGCAGAGAACTTCACATGGACAATATCTGGCTTAGAGATTTAAATTTGTCTCCCATTAATATTGTTTGCAATTATGAATTACAGTAACGGCACACTTCACAATAACATGCAGTGAATACACTTGACTTGAGCATTCATAGTTTTCATACTCTTCCTCTGTACGTTTAGCATTCATTTACTCAGAGGTTGATGCGCTTGCTGCTTCCTGAGCAGCTCTTCTTTATTCCACCCTAGTGGCCCGCTTCTTCTCTTCTTTCGTTGGCATCTTTTTGTGTTAAAACTGATTAAATCAGTGTTTGTGTTGCAATTATTTAGTACGTTTTCCTTAATTTTTCACTTAAGCTGGCACTTAAGTCTTCAATCTGCCTCAAGAATGATCTAAGATATGAAGAGGTAGGGGAAGTGACAGCAAAGGTGGTAGGGATGAGAAAGGTGCCCGTATGCATGTGCCTCACGGCCACCCTGCTGGCTGCTGCTGAGAGCTGATTGTACAATAAAATAAAATAAAAATAAAAAGAGGAATAAACTTGGAGGTCAATCATCACCCTGAAAGTGGATTGTAGACGTCATGTAGTATATGTGTACCAAATTTCAGGTCAATAGTTCAAACGGTTTGCGAGCTACAGGTGATTTAAAATCCTGGACAGACAAACGGTCAGCCACGGTAGCATATTATATAAGAAGATTAGGAAAGAAACTGACTTTTAAAAAAAGATGGACTAAGACTCAGATCCTTTTTAATGTCTACAGACCTTTAACACTTCATCCATATTTGTAAACAGCAAAGTCATCAAATCCAAGATAAGTCAGGTGAGTTTTTCGTTAGTTGAATTTGTATCATTTCCACATGACTGGGTTATGAAAAATGTTTTCAGTTGTTTTAAAGTCAGCCACAAGATGGTGCTCCTTGCCCTCTGCATCTGAAACCTTGTAAATTTGTACATTTATTTTCTCATTTGTCATCTTTTATGGCAGGGGTGTCACACTTAGATCCTGCAGGTTTTCATTCCACCCACCTTCTTAATTAGTTACTGATTAATATATTATATTCTTGATATGTTCACATGATGTGTTTTGCTTTTGTCATGGATTTGTTTACTTAATGTGCTTTGTGTGTTGGGTAATGATGTTATTGGTCTCTCATGTCACTCTTCCATGAGTCACACTGTTGCTAGGCACGTGCATGCCATTGGAATAAGTGTATACATAAGTATCAACAAGAGACATTATAGACATTATTTTATGTAATGAGCGATCATGCTCTTTTATCACAGGATCTAAGGTTTTAGTATAGCCTACAGATTTAAAAAATATACTGTATATTTTGTGGAAGATATGTTCACCACTGGGCTTGTCTGCAAACCAAAATAAAGACCAAAAGAAACTAAAGTACTTTAAAGAGGGTGGTTTATTATGAAAGTATAGCAAATGAGGAGGAATAAGCAAGGGCAAAAATGAAAAATGACACCTGATGTCCCTCTGCACTTGACTAGCAGGTTTTAAATGTCTAGCTCATGTGCTGGGTGCCTAACACAGTCATCCACTTCACTACTTACAGGAAATTCTCATTTTCTCTTCCTTTATCTTTATCTTCTTAAACATTGGCTTCTCTTACCTTCCACTATGTTAATAATTATCCTTCCAACATCAGCTTTATGGCAGGAAGTGCTTTTTAAAACTGAGCCTGTTATCACTTCCTGTGTCACTTCTGTTGCCCTTGGAGATAATTCTGTCTCAGGAGTTAGTCTAGAGTAGGATCATTGACACCAGGCTAGGGTTCCACCAAGATTCCCTTCAACCACAGACCTAATATGGGCACTCAGAGTCTTTCTGTATAAAATATAATATCCACCCATCCATTTTCCAACCCGCTGAATCCGAACACAGGGTCACGGGGGTCTGCTGGTGCCAATCCCAGCCAACACAGGGCACAAGGCAGGAACCAATCCCAGGCAGGGTGCCAACCCACTGCAGGACACACACAAACACACACCAAGCACACACTAGGGCCAATTTAGAATCGCCAATCCACCTAACCTGCATGTCTTTGGACTGTGGGAGGAAACCGGAGCACCCGGAGGAAACCCACGCAGACATGAGGAGAACATGCAAACTCCACGCAGGGAGGACCCGGGAAGTGAACCCAGGTCCCCAGGTCTCCCAACTGCGAGGCAGCAGCGCTACCCACTGCGCCACCGTAATATAATATCTTTATTTTATTTTGCAAATGCTAGGAATAGACCCTATTTGTGGATGATAAACAGAAGTCTTTTAAAAGTTTTATTCAGAGGAGTTTGGAAATTAAAAAAAGAAATTATTGGAAATAAATAGCATTCACTGGTCTATCAGGATGTCTTTGGGAATTACCACACGTGCAAACACACCAAGAAATTCTCTTACAATTACTTTTGAATTAGCCACTCTAAATGGGATGCCTTCAGGATATCGAGTAGTGTAATCAACAAGTACTAAAACATGTTTGAGTCTGGGAGCTGAAGGCTCGATTGGACCAATCATATCTATGTCTTTATAATCCATGTCTTTAGAATTACCATTATGATTATCACATTAATCTCTCCTGATTAAGATGGCACATAGAGGGTTGTGCATCACCACCACAGCCAAATGTCTTCAAAAAGACATACAACACATAGCCATGGGTTAGACACGTGTGTCTCTGTGAATACAGGTAAGTTTGGTCTTGTTTTTAACATATTGTTGTGGCACTACTGAATAGTGGGCAACAATGGGTGTGTTGCTGCTGGAATCAACCAGTGCTGACACATGTTAATTATTTATTATTAGAACACCTGTACAAGGCTCAGGAAAAGGACTAGACAAGGAAATACTAGAGTACCATTTCTTTGCTGCCCATCCACACTTTATAGGCTCATCAAGGACTGGACAATTTGGCACAATGAGGAGTGGACATTTCACTGCACTTGTAACAGTGAGGTGCAACCAATGATGAATCTTTCTACTGTGCCCTTTCTCTGGTTCTTTTCTCTTTCTCTTTCATTGCTTTCAAGGGCCTTGGCATCTCTTTGTTTGATTGGTCGCTTTCCAGGGTGTCACAGTGTCTTTTAATTATTTCAACAAGTGAGTTAAACATCTGTAGTTTGTTCAAACACAAACAGATAGGATTAAATATCATCTGTCTTAAACAATGGAGCAAGTTCCTGTGAGAGGCCCATAGCCCATTCTTTTTGCAGTGTTGCTTCTGCTGCCCTCCATATCACCAACTCTGTTGATTTGTCACTTGTACTTGTAGCTGATGAAGTTGATCTACCAACTGTTGCACAAGCATTGGTAAGTCCACCTGTTCAATCATTTGTCTATAGTACTAGGGTGTTGTACCGTGTTAGCCATTATGAATGTAGAGAAAAGCCAACAAAATGACACCTTTTATTGGCTAACTAAAAAGATTACAATATGCAAGCTTTCGAGGCAACTCAGGCCCCTTCTTCTGAAGAAGGGGCCTGAGTCGCCTCGAAAGCTTGCATATTGTAATCTTTAGTTAGCCAATAAAAGGTGTCATTTTGTTGGCTTTTCTCTACAATCATTTGTCTAGTAAATCCTGCCAACTATTCCACCTTTAAGAAATAAATAACAAACAATAAAAATTTAGGGTCACTAAATCTCTGTGTAATGTCCAGAAGATGAAAAAAGTTGAAAATAATTGGCGCCACAGCACCATCAAAGAAAACATGATTCATTCTGGCTGTCTTGAGGTCCAATCCCTTCAGTAGCTTGTTAGGCTGAGTAACAGAAGAGGTGGAGCCAAGAATGCACCTCTGGAAGTGACATCACTGTTCTTTCTAGCAGTGTTCTTCCATTCTAAAGGCAGAAACAGACAACTGGTTATTTCCTGTGTCACACCCTTAACCCCCCCTCCTTGTTTCCCATGTGTGTAACCTGTTAAACACTCCCCAAGCTCAAATGACTCCACAGGACCTCTGAAGGTGTTCTGTGGTACCTGACACCAAGATGTTAGCATCAGGTCTTTTAAGTCCTGTATGTTGTAAAGTGGTGCCTGCTTGGATCTGATTTGTTTTTCCAACACATCCCACAGAAATGCGATCACATTGAGATCTAGATGATTTGGAGGCCAAGTCAACATCTTCACTTCTTTGCTATGTTCTTCAAACCATCAATGAAGCAACTTTTGCAGTGTGGCAGGCACATTATCTTGCTGAAAGAGGCCACTGTCATCAGAGAATGCCATCACCATGAAGTGGTGTGCATGGCGAACCCCCTATCTCCAGCTATGTAGGCATATAAGCAGCAAGCTGTGATGCACTGCCTGTCCTGACACCTTTCTCTCATAGCCACCATTACGTTTTACAGCAATTGTGCTATAGTAGCTGTCTTGCATTTCCAGTGTTAAAAATTGTGCATGACTTTTTGCCCATTACATATCTTCTTTATTTCAAGACACTGAAGAACTTGGATATTCTCATAATAACTTTTATCTTCTCCGGCTTGCTTATTCTGTTCCTTTAGTTTTCTTCATTCTTCATATGTCATCAAATCTGGTGGTTTAAAATGAGACAAGTCCACACCTTCCACTAAACTGACCCAGTGAAATTTAAGTCTATTTTGTTAATTCTGTTCTTAATCTGAGCTGGATTTGTGTGTAACCGCTAATTAGAACACTGTCCCAAATTACTCATTTAAGCAGTTGCAGTTGTACAATTAACATCAAAATTTGAAGGGTAACATACCACAGGTTCCAGTACAACCACTTCTGCCCACGTGACAGCACATGTGCCATTGCATAAACTATTCATAAACCAACATTTTTGGCCCCTCTTCACACATTTGGGGTTGACTTATTTGCCTTTTGTGCTTTTCCACCTATGGTGTAACTCTTGACTGCCATCAGCCTTTACCAGTTGTGGACGCTAGGGGTCACTTTTGCCCCGTTGAACCCACCAGACAGACGTCCAGGACACACGTTAAAAGCACCAAGAAGATTCTTTAATATTTTTCTTCAATAAAATGCCCAAAGCACCGCACATTCCACAATTCTCCAATAATACAATAAACAATAATTAATAACAATAACAATAATCCTCCTCTACACCCAGAAGCTCCATCACTCTACCACCCAACTCCAGCCCCTATCTGCTGTGTTTCCCACAGTCCTTTTATAGTCCATGACCCGGAAATGTTACTCCCCTTCTTCCGGGTCAAACGCCACAGCATCCTCCCTCAAGTGTCCCAGAAGTACTGTGGGCTTCTGTCCTCGTGACCCTGAAGTACTTCCGGGTTAGCATAATAGTAATAATAGTCCCAGGGTTCTTGGTGAGCTCCCCCTGGCAGCACCCACGGAACCCAACAGGGCTGAAGAGACGGACTCCATATCCCATGATGCCCTGCGGTAATCCAGGGAACCATTTCTATCCAGGGGAGTTGCCATCTAGCATACCGGGGAATGTAGTGCCCTGAAAAGGCTGCTTTCTTCTGTTGAGGGGTGTTCCGGCCCGACTGAAACGCCGGCCGTCCATCACACAGTACAGGCTGGCGTCACCACCTTGAGACATCATACCTATGCAACGGTAATAATTCCCCCTGTACGCCATATCTTGACTTGTTTGCTCACCATATGCATACTCGCTGTGCTAAACACCTCAGTTCAGAATCGACCCACAGGTCCTGTGCCTATACCACAGTTGACAATTGCAGCAGGGTTTCTGTATTTTTCCAATTAGACTATACCTAAACATCAGAGCCCATATGACTTGAAACTATACCAGTTGCACCTGTTCTTTTGAAAAGTTCACAATTTGCTCAGTATACCTTTTCCTTAATAATAGTATTAATTATATTAATTAGCCCAATTAATTAATTAATTAATAGCCAGAATCTACACTTTATGAGACCCAAATTAATGCCCTTATTTTTGGCATTCCTAACTGGTTTGCATAGTTTCCACCTCTCATAATGTAATTTTACTTTAGTTACTTTATGCTGGAATACCTTGAGTTCCAAACAAACTTTTTTGTTTAATCTATAGCTATTGTGACTAGTCCTATTATTGTATGATTATGGACTTGTTACTCACAGCCCTTGCCGTTTTTCCTTCCTTTCATCCCTCTTCTTTTTACTCACACTCACATTCCCACTCTTTATCTGAGTTCTCATCGGTCTCAGGTAAGTCACCCCGCCCCCCCCATGTTTTAGTCAGATCCTGTTACTACTGCCCTAACTTTCACCATGGGCTAATTACTCTCCTTTCACTGCTTTCCACTTTAGCAGTGGTTGTTCTACATGCTAGCACTTCACATGTTTCACACCACCTGTTACATTTCTCAGAACTTAAACATTCACAAAACATTCCACTTTCACTTTCAACAACTTTGCTATTTTCTTTCTCATTCTGATCTTCTTTATTACCAATAATACAAGACAGTAAACCTCTTATAACAGCACCTGTCTTCTTTATACCTGATCTTTGTTTTCCTGTTTTTAATCCTTCCAGCCTCCTTCCATTTTGTGGCACGCTCAGCTCAGCTTCTGCTTTCTCTACCCGTACTACAGGTTTCCATTTCCTAGCTTTACCCTGCTTGCCTCTGCCACTCTACTGGAAGATGGCTGACTTTAATATGATGTTAGGCATTTCTGACTTTACAATGCTACTCTAATACAATTTGCCAAATTTGTTATGGATTGGGCGGCACGGTGGCGCAGTGGGTAGCGCTGCTGCCTCGCAGTTGGAAGACCTGGGGACCTGGGTTCGCTTCCCGGGTCCTCCCTGCATGGAGTTTGCATGTTCTCCCCGTGTCTGCGTGGGGTTTCTCCGGGCGCTCCGGTTTCCTCCCACAGTCCAAAGACATGCTGGTTAGGTGGATTGGCAATTCTAAATTGGCCCTAGTGTGTTCTTGGTGTGTTTGTGTGTGTCCTGCGGTGGGTTGGCACCCTGCCCGGGATTGGTTCCTGCCTTGTGCCCTGTGTTGGCTGGGATTGGCTCCAGCAGACCCCCATGACCCTGTGTTCGGATTCAGCGGGTTGGAAAATGGATGGATGGATGGATGTTATGGATTGGCCTACTTTTGCCCCTGTAAGCAAACATACACATACATAAATATGCACATACATGTAGATCCTAACTGAATAAGTGCCGTATGAATGACGCATGCACTGCCCATCACTCCCTAGCATTCCAATTAGGAACTCACTACCACCAATACTAACAAACATGCGCGTGTCCTTGTGACATACACTTTTTTTGGTTATATACCTTTTATTAACCATATAATGTTTTACTTCCACTACATTTGTACACTGTGTGCCCTAAAGTTCACATACATACACACACACGTACACCAAAACATTATTTGCAAACAGGGTACAAAACATGGTTACTCCAAAATCCTGCTGACTACGCCAATTGACTTGTCTTGGTAGAGTTCTACATTACTCTACTTTCCCCTTTTGTATTCTTTAATGTGTAGCTTTTGTCAGAATGCATCAAATCCCATAGACTTACCACTGTTTATAAGGTATTGTACTTTAGAATTTCTCCCCACCTTCCCTTCTACATCTATAGCCTCAGGCAATTACATAGAGTAAAAGACAAGCAGGATTTAAGTTACACTTTAAACAATGTATTATTAATAATATTCGTAAAATAATAACAATAAGCAAAGTACACTGATTTAACCATATAAGCATAAAATGCTTATATGTAGTTTCAGGCAGCACACAGACTTGTTAATTACTTAAAATGTCTGTAAGTCATCATTTTTAGTCAGCTTTCTTCCGAACAGGCCGCATGCCTGTCTCAGTATGGGTGCTGAGTTGTGCTTCTCAGTGTGGACTTCTTTTCAGTCCATGGTGTGCGAGATGCTCCTTCATCATGATGGTGTGTGTGAGAGAGAAAGGGAGGGGTAACGCAACTGAATGTATACATTTTTTGTCCAAATCCTTACACCAATAGGGTGTTTTACTACAGAATGGCCTCTGATTCAAACCAATCCCAAACAGACATACTTCAGAACAATGGGGGCACACAATACCTTTCACACCTGCTCCCCAAAGCATTTGTTGAGTGGATGCTTGCCAGCTAGGTAGTCTGGCTTTCCTGTGGAGAGTGATTGAGAGAGACCTGCAGGGAATAACTTGCCAGACTGGTTTTAGGCACTTCCCCCAACCCTGTCATAAAATTCCTTACCATCCTGACTCATTCCTAAAGGGGGGGGGGGTAATTATTTAAACATCAGACCATTGCTATTCTTATCAATGATATAACACTAAAGTTACATTGCTTTGTCTAAGTTACAAATAAAGACATACAAAACATTATTCAAAATTTCACACCACAACATAGCTTTTCTGTGGAATTGGATGAGATGGGCTAGCCTTAGCTCCCCATGTGCATCAATGAGTCTTGGATGCCCATGATCCTGTCACTAGTTTAGCAGTTGGATCACTTTTCTTGGATCACTCTTCCTTGAGCCACTTTTGGTGGGTACTAACCACTGCAAACCAGGAACACTCTGAAAAGCCTGTCTTTTTGCAGAAGCTCTGACTCAGTCATCTAGCCATCACAAATTGGCCCTTGTCTGAGTTACTTAGATCCTTATGCTTCCAACACATTATCTTCAAGAACAGACTGGTAACTTGCTGCCTAATATATCCCATTCCAAGACAGGTTTCTATTGTAATGAGATAATCAAAGTAACTTATTAAAACCTTAAGTGGTTTTAATATTGTGGCTGATCAGTATATATATATATATAGTCATGCATGGGCGTCGGAGGTCTCCTCTGAGGGATGGGGAAACATATGTAATAACATGCTGAGATGAGGCGGTGGGGGGAGGCTACTGCTGACTTTGTCCTGTTTTACTTCTTCCCTCACAGCTCCCTCACAGAAACGGCCCAGTAAGGGCACTTAGCCCCACCCCTTCCAGGAGTTTTGCCATAAAAGACGCGCAGACTAAAAGAGAGGCATCTTTTGCAGGAAGACCCAAATAAGCCAAACAGTGGAGCATGACTTTAAAATAAACTCCAAAGAATGAGGAAACCCTGACTGGGAAGCAGCACATTGGCACATTTTTTCTTTGTTTTTTATTTTTGTTTATTTCGTCTTGCAATGAATTAAAAGGACTATGGTCATAGTGTTAACACTCTGGCGTCTTCTACTCATCACGCTGGCGACCCTCAAGGTCTGTGCTGGCTGGATCAAAATTGGGGTCAAGCCTGGGTAGCCCTGTTGTTTCCAGGTGGCTTGTGCACCTTCTAGTCTGTGGGTAAGATCCAGCAGTGAGTGGATGTCGTTATGTAGCATTTTGTCACAAAGGTTCTCATCTATCCCTGACAGGACTTCATCAATAGCGAGCTTCTCCACAATGCATTTGAAAGGGTCTCTGCAGATCCAAATTTAAATCAGGTCCAATAAGCCCTATATCTGTCCTCATACAGGACGATCCGGATCAATATACCACAGCCGAAACTGGCGGCCCTTGACCACCAGGCTCACGGTCGTGTGGAGGAGGATCTGTTGCTTCAAGTAGTCATAATCATCAAGCCTTTTGGGAGGGAGATTCCGTATGGCTTGGAGGTCTTCTCCGGTTAAAAACAGGGCCAAAATAGCAGCCCAGGCTCCCCTGTTCCAGCACATCAATGTTGCCATACGTTCAAAGCAGAATAGGAAACACTCAGGGTCTTCTGAGGGAGCCATCATCAGCAGCACATCTCATGGCTATGGCAAGACAGTGACGGCTGCCGGAGCCTCATCTTGCTCTGGGTTTTTCCGTACTTCTTGGGGATCCATCGGTGCAAGGACCCCACTTCTGGTACCATGTGACATGTGAGTCCCTGTCTTGCACCCCAAAACACGAGGCTAAGTCTCAGTACTTTAGCAAAACCAACTTTATTCAGCTTGAAATAGGAACAGCATGGTTATTTATTGTAGCGGGATATACCACTCTCCTATACACAGACACAGCAATCAGTCAGGGTTGTGGCCAAGCAATACTGTTCCCTGCATTTATAATGTCTCTTGCATCACCCATCGATGACAGGCACTTATAGCACTAACCTATTTGGCTCAGATTTCCTCCAGCACTGGGAGCCTGTGGTTGCCCTGGCAACTGATAGGCTGCCTTCCACAGATGCAGTGATAGTGCTTCAGGATTCTCTTTGGCATGTCCTCCCGTTGGGGGGAGTCCCAAAAGTATATATGTGTGTGTGTGTGAATGTTAGTGATGTTTATTACATTTATATTATGAACTAGTTTGCCAGAGAATAACACTTAAAACACTTAGGTTGTATTGTAATTTATCCTTTCTTTTTTATAGCTAAAGAGAACAGTTTGATTGTCTCATTAAACAGTTATTAACAGTATTTTCACCAATGTGTTTATTATTTCCAGAATAATTTGGGCTGGGTTGGGAAATTTAAAAATTACTGTCTCTTTACCATCATGTCTTTTTATCTTTGAAATGTTGAGATATGGCGAAGCTCCATACATGTAAGACAAATCTTAGTGTTGACAATCAAAGAAAGCACAAAGAATTTGATAATATATTTTGACTAGAAAATCTGCTTTCCTAGCAAGTTTGTAAATTCTGCTTCAGTTGGTAAGTTTTTTGGTTTAGAAAATTGGAAATCAGTACTATCTGTAAGCTTGTGTATAGCTTTCTAAGTACTGTGTATAATCTGTGTCAGACAGTTTAGCAAAAAGAAAGTAATCTTTTATTAAATCTATATATACATTAGTAAATATTTGAGTTATACATCAAGGTGTTTTCTGAGCAAACAAGCAAGCTAAACAAAACATGGAAACACCTCATTCAGATTTTTCAAAATGACCAATGCCCTGAGTCACATTTATGACAGATGACTTATTATGTAGCACCCAGGTGTTGTACTTAAGGGGCTACTCAATAGAATTTAAGTGACTTTCAGCTGGTAGGTGAGGGATAGTAGAGTATTGAAGAAGAAAGTTAGTTTGGAAAGGAGACATGCTTTTTCAGATAGCAAGTGATAAAAAGGAATTAATCTTTACAAAGATGGTAAGTTCAAATCCATATGGTTAAATCCAGGGGTAGTAAAAGAAGAGAGCTAAAAAGGGTTATTCCAGGAGACAAAACTCATTAGATGAGTTGGATTTCAATTACTTGTGTGATTCCTCAGAAGTGACCTGCTAAATACTACTAAATGCTGCTGTTAATGCTGCTAAAAATATCTGAAAATATCTATTCTAAGTTTATTACCCCGTTTATAATTATTTTTTTTGTATATGCACATCGATAATTTGCAATGGATTAGGTGCTGCTTCAAAAGTAAGCTTGGGTGACATTCAGTGTTTTTACATGTAGACACAAAACCAGAATAAGGTTAATAACCCTGTTAAGGCAGAAACCTGGTTTATTTAAAATCCATGTTTACATGGGCAAGTATTCTTCTGGAGTTCTCCCTTGTCAAAATGCTCCAATGTCATTAAACTGAGCAAAAAAGTGTTAAAAGTCACCATGAATCTGTGAATCTAAAAATAAGCATTATGCCTATGATAATTTTCTTGTATTATATAAATATGTTCAATCGAATTGACGCTTTATTTATAGGTTTATGCTAAAGGACTGGACATACTCTGCACACCCAGTGCTGCTGGAATACTAATAACGCAGGTGCTTTATTTTAGTAAGATAAGAATTGTGTTAGGTTACTCGTTACTTTACTTGTTACTTTAAAAAGTAATTTACTATATAATGCAAGTTTCCTTAAATGTGTTACCCTACTAATCTCGAGATGGTATTGCCGAGTTTAGAACTATTCATTCAGCTCATCAACGTAAATGTGATGATTTCTGAAATATTGAGACAGATTACTTCAGCCAGGAGAAGCAATAATGTGATTGTCCAAACATTTGCCTCTGGAAATGTATTTTGTGGCTGCTGAAAGTGTGTGTGAAGCAAATACATGCGCAGACTGACAAAGTGCAACGGACATGCACAGACTAAAAAATCCTTTACATAGCTACATAATCAGATTATTCACAGAGAAATTTACCTCTGCTAATCAGGTTTCTCAGTCCCCAATAACCCAGTTTCAGGTTTCTGTGAATAACTGAGTTGTTAAGCCATATGTAAATGCACCTATAGTTCTCACCATATAACCTTTAGTTTCCAGCA